>NW_027555736.1:180272667-180300167 GCF_003287225.1 Phascolarctos cinereus
GGGAGAATCAGATGTGGCCAAGTAAGTGCTGTTTGTTGTTTATTCATTTCAGACTCTTTATGACTCCTTTTGGGTTGGTTTTCTTTTTGGCCAAGAATACTGGAGTGGTTCACCATATCCTGAGGCAAACAGGGTTAAGTGACTTGCCCAGGGTCACACAACAAGTCAGTGTCTAAGGCTGGATTCAAACTTGAGTCTTCTTGATTCTAGGATTGGCACTCTATCCACTGTGCCACCTAGCACGCCCAGGTAAATATAATATAAGATATAATATAAATTTATATGACAGGCACAAGACACTATGGGAATAGAAAAGAAACAGCTCAACTTCAAACAGAAAACCAAATAAGCCTAAATCTGAATCCTAATTTTCACTATTAATAGCTTTAATCTTTAAGACTGGAATAGCAAAAGATCATCCTTTTTCTGTGAGTTTCACTATTTCAAAGTATCCATGACCCTCCATCTTTTGATAACAAAAATTTCTGATGACAGAAATTTGCATGGAACCTGCATATGGCATTCTTATCTCCGCCACGAGGGGCAATAGCTTAGATAACATGGCTAATAAATTCTCCAAAGATTGGATAAGACCTAAGTCTAGAACTGAAATGAATGCGTCCATCATACTGATTAATACTTTTATAAGATTATCATGAGAATTAATTATTGTTCATAAAGCTAAAAAACCTAAGAGAGACAAACCTATTTGGTGATGTGGTAAGTTAAGAATCCAGATGGTTCCTAGAAGAGAATGTAAGGTGAGTTGACCTTCCGAAGGACCACAAGAAACTTACAATCTAGTAAGGAAATAAAATGCCCACATATATTGCTATAATAAACGTCACACCAGATGAGGGAACTAGAGAATTATAAAACAAAATGCTGTGTGAAGTTGAAGGATGAAGGTCATTACTGATGGGGGTGGGGATTGGGGAAAATATTCTGGTAGTGATATCATTTGAATTAGACATTGAAGTAATGAGTATCTTCTATTGAGGGCATTACAATCTTCCAATCAGTCAGGGTTGCTACCTCAGTGTCATTTTGAAGTCTTAACTCTCACTCATCACACATACCTTGTGATCTCAGTTAGTTGCCAAATTTTGCCATTTCTCCCTCCATGTCTCTTTTATCTTTCCCCTTGTTTCACTTATACAACCACAACCCTAGTTCAGGCCTTTATCACCTCTCACCTGGATTATTCTAGGAACTTCCCAATTAGTCTCCCTGATGCAAGTCTCTCTCCACTCTAATCAGTTGTCTGTGCAAATGCCAGTAATTTTCTTTTTAAAAGGCATTAGGGGTTAAGTGACTTGCCCAGGGTCATGCAGCTAGTAAGTGTCAAGTGTTTGGTCTGAGGCCTGATTTGAACTCAGGTCCTCCTGACTTCAGGGCCACTGCACCACCTAGCTGCCCCTAATTGCCAGTGATTTTGCTGAAGTGCAATGGCTTCCGCTTACCTCAACAATCAAATATAAACACTTCTATTTAGCTTTTAAATCCCTTCACAACCTGGAATCATCTTGCATTTCCTGTCTTTTTGTATATGACTCTCCTTCATGCCCCCTGACGTTCAGACAAGCTGGACTTTTTGCTGTTTCTTACATACAACGGATGACCTCCATGCCTGCAATGCATTCTAACTCTTGTTTCCTTCAAGATTTAATGTAAACACTACTTTTTGTATGAGACCTTTCCATAGTCCCCCAGTTGCTACTCTCCCTCTCACCAAGGTTATCTTGTACTGGTTTTCTCTATGTTGTATATATGCCTAGATATGGAAAGCAGAATCCTTTAGGAATAAACTGTTTTGCTTTTCTTTTTATCTTCAATATCTAACAAAGTGCTTGAAACATAATAGGTTTTTAATAAATGCTTATTAATCTTTTGATTTAGCCACAATAATACTGATGATTCATTTATAGTTTCCCCCAAACTTCAAAAATTATGTCTAATCAGATCATCTAAAACAATGTAAAAATGAGTCAGCACACATATTACAAATGAGGAAAACAAGGCTCATGAATTTTAAGTGACTTTTCCAGGATCCCATGTTTAATAAATGGCAGTGCTTTTTGCACTAGACCTCGTTGACTAAATCAACTAAGATTTAATAGTAACTAAAAGTGGAGGGAAAGGGATTTAGACTTCAGGAAGAAATAGATTTCCAAACATTCAGAGAAAACGCACATAGAGACTTATAAAGGAAATATAATACAGCTCAAGGGGAGTAGGAGATTTTCAAAAGTAGATTTTGACAATATGATTGAAAATTATCATCATGAAGATGATAAGGAAAATACCTGAAGAGAAACTACTGTGACTACATAGGGAACTCTGTAATGAAGTTAGATGTAAAATTACACATGCAACAAATGGAATTGAGGTACATAACCAAGTAAGGATAGAAGGGTGACATGACTTCTAAGAACAGAGCCTGGAAGGGTAGAGGCCAAAATGTGCTTTGACTTATGTGAGGATGTTAGGATAGGTTGGTTGGTTGGTTGGTTTTCAGTGTAATTTAATTCAACACAAACTTTTAAAGAATCCGTCATGTGAAGAGATATTGTGATAGACTCTTGGGGGAAATGCAAGATAAGTAAAACAGAACTCGTAGTCTCAAAGGAAAAGATAGAGCCTGTGATTGAAGTAGATGATATAGTGTTAACAGGAAACGGAGAAAAAGCAGAAAAAGTCAGCTCTTATTTTGCTTCCATTTTTTCCTATCACAGAGAAAGAGATCAGGAATGGAAAGGATACAACAAATATGATTAAGAAGGATTTGAATCCCAGGAGAGGTATGCAGATGGTAAGAGAGCACCTAGCATCTCTAAATAAATTGAAGCTTGGATAAATCATTTCCTGGGGTCATGAAAAAGCTTGCAGATGAGTTTGCTGAATAAATAGGTCTTTGAAAACTGTAGAGAACAGTAAAACTGAAGATGCACAATGTTGTTCAGATCTTGGAAAAGCAGTGAAGAGTGTTTCCATACACTATAGATTTGTAACTTTGTGTCGATACATGCCAAAAATAATTTCTGGGATGGATTGTTAAAATAACATTTTGCAAGTATTTAGAAAAGGGATTCCTAAAGTTGGGGAGAAATTTTATTTTTATTTTAATTTGCCTCTATTTGAAATTTAGCATTTCTTTCCATTATAATTTGAAACAAACCAACACTCTTTTTGAGAAAGGGTCCGTAGACTTCACCAGACTGCCAAAGGAGTTTATCTCACACACACACACACACACACACCTAATTTAGGAGAAACAGTAATTATAAGAGTTTACTAAGAAGTGATGACAAGTTAACCTCTCTTCCTTTTATAAAATAGCCTCCTATTTGGTCTCTCTGCCTCCAGTTTCTCCTCATTCCAATCCAACCAAAAAATCGGTAACCTACTACGTGCCAAGCATTGTACACTGGGGCTACAAAGGTGAAAATGCACTAGTCCCTGCCCTCTAGATGCTTACATTATATGGGAATGATAATGTATGGGTACATACAAGTATGTATAAACAATTATATTCAAGATGGATCCAAAGTAAATATAAGGTGGGAGACAAACAGCTGCAGAATAAGGAGTAACAACGTAGGAAAGAGTGTCGGAGTTGAGCTCTGAAAGCTATTAATGATTCTTTCTAGTGGGTTGAGGGCCTTCCAGGCCACGGGGTCAGCCTGTGAAGACACGGATTTGGGAAATGGAGGGTGAGCAATAGCAAAAACTGGGTAATTTGTCTGGACCAAAGAGCAGTGAAAGTAAGTAATGTACAGTGAGGCTAGAAGTGTAGACTGGAGCCAGTTTGTAAAGGGGCTTAAGTATTTGTATTTGGCTCTAAACTTATTTGAGTCTTGTTTCACATTATCCCCCTATATATTCTGTTCCAGCCCAACTGTACTTCTAGCTATTATTTAAACTTGATAGACTATCTTCCATGTCTGCATTCCCACAGGCCACTCCTTTCTGCCTGGAATAGACTTCATATCCATCTTTCAGAATCCTTGTCTTCTTCCTGGAATCAGGTCAGAAATCACCTCTTTATAGCTTTCCTTCAGCCCTCAACTGAAAATGTTCATTCCCTTCTCAATTTTTCTTAGAAAACTCTGGATACCTCCTTTGTTCCCTTTACTCCCTTTACCCAGAGTCAACCAGAAAACTACCCCAGTCTCTAGATACAACGTAGGTCAAACTCCTTTCCAAACCATAGCTCCCTACCCTTCCTTATATGTGCATTTTTACTAGTCAGCTAGAGCAGGGCTTCTTAAGTTTTTTCCACTTGGCAATCGATCCCTTCAGCACCTCTTAAGCTGTGGGGTCACATGACCCACAGTTTAAGAAGCACTGAGCTAGAGGATACCCTTAGTTCAAAGCCAAGGCATTTACTGATATAGCATAGTAATAAAAATAACAGGACACCCCCCCCACTATAAACCTTGACCTCACCCACAAATACATGTCTCTTCAATGAAAAGAATAGCCACACATAGGGATCATGTGAAGCATACACACATGGAATACACATGTAACTAAGACATATATAGGGGGACCAACTCATACTTCTAATGCTGCAGTGCTGCTGCCTTCTGATGATATTGAGGTAATTTTCCCTATCTGAAAGAGTCAATATGGTTATGCCCTCGGTAGATTACTTTGCTAACTAATGCACAGTAAGTGGAGCTGTGAACTGATCCAGCCATTCCAGAGAGCAATTTGGAACTATGCCCAAAAGGCTATAAAACACTCTTTGATCCAAAAATACCTTACTAGGTCTGTATCCCAAAGAATATTTTTTTAAAAGGGGGAAAAGGGCCTATTTGTACAAAAATATTTATAGTGGCTTTTTGTGGTGGCAAAGAATTAGAAATTGAGGAGATGCCCATTAATTGGGAAATGCCTGAACAAAATTGTGATGGAATACTATTGTGCCATAAGAAATAATGAGCGGGAAGACTTCAGAAAAACCTGGAAATACTTACCCAACTTAATGCAAATTGAAGTGAGCAGAACCAGGAGAACACTGTATACAGTAAAAGCAATATTGTATGATGATCGACTGCGAATGACTTAGCTATTTCCAGCAATACAGTGATCCAAGATAATTCCAAAGGACTCGTGATGAAAACTGTCTGTCTCCAGAGAAAGAAGTGATGGAGTCTGAATGCAGATTTATTTACTTTTTATTAATTAAATTATTTTTATTTTTCAACATTCACTTCCACAAGATTTTGAGTTCCAAATTTTCTCTCCATCTCATCACTCCCCCGACCCCAAGACAGCATGCATTCTGAATATACCTTCCCCTAATCTGCTCTCCCTTCTGTTTCCCCCTGCCCTTATCCCCTTCCCCTTCTATTTTCCTGTTGCATGGGAAAACAATTTTTAACATTTGTTTTTAAAACTTTGGGTTCCAAATTTTCTCCATTTCTTCCTTCCCACCCATTCTCATTGAGAAGGCAAGCAACTTGATACAGGTTATACATGTGTAGTCAAGCAAAACAATTCCATAGTGGTCATGTTGTGAAAAACTAAGTATATTTCCCTTCATCCTATCCCACTCCCCATTTATTCTAGTCTCTCTTTTGACCCTGTCCCTCCTTAGAAGTGTTTGCTTCTGATTACCACCTCTACCAATCTGCCTTTCACTCTATCACCCTTCACTCTCTTATCCCCTTTCCCTGTATTTTCCTGTAAGGTAAGATAGATTTTCATACCCAATTGAGTATGTGTGTTATTCCCTCCTCAAGCCAAATCTGATGAGAATAAGATTCACTCATTCCTTCTTGCCTTTCCCTGCTTCCCCTCCACTGTAAACACCTTTTCTTGTCTGTTTTATGTGAGATAATTTACTCCATTCTACCTCTTCCTTTCTCCTTCTCCCAGTATAGTCCTTTCTCACCCCTTAATTTTATTCTCTACAAATCACCCCTTCATCTTCAACTCACCCTTTGCCCTCTATCTGTCTATTTATCTGTCTATCTATACATATTTTTTTTCCCCTCCAACTCCCCTAATACTGAGAAAGATCTCATAAGTTACAAATATCATCTTTCCATGTAGGAATGTAAACAGTTCAACCTTAATGAGCACCTTATGATTTCTCTTTCCTATTTAAATCTTCATGCTTCTCTTGAATCTTGTATTTGAAAGTCAAATTTTCTATTCAGCTCTGGTCTTTTCATCAAGAATGCTTGAAAGTGTTCTATTACACTGAATGTCCATTTTTTCCCCTGAAGGATTATACTCAGTTTTGCTGGGTAAGTGATTCTTGGTTGTAATTCTATCTCTTTGCCCTCCAGAATATTATATTCCAAGCCCTCTGGTCCCTTAACGTAGTAGCTTCTAAATCTTGTGTTATCCTGATTGTGTTTCCACAATACTTGAATTGTTTCTTTCTGGCTGCTTGCAATATTTTCTCCTTGACCTGGGAACTCTGGAATTTGGCTACAATATTCCTAGGAGTTTTCCTTTGGGGATTTCTTTCAGGAGGTGATCGGTGGATTCTTTCAATTTCTATTTTGCCCTCTAATTCTAGAATATCAGGGCAGTTTTCCTTGATAATTTCTTGAAAGATGATGTCTAGGCTCTTTTTTTGATCATGGCTTTCAGATAGTCCAATAATTTTTAAGTTATCTCTCCTGGATCTATTTTCCAGGTCAGTTGTTTTTCCAATGAAATATTTCACATTGTTTTTTTTTTATTCTTTTTGTTTTGTTTTACAATGTCTTGATTTGTCATAAAGTCACTAGCTTCCGTTTGCTCCATTCTAATTTTTTTTTCTCTTTTCTTTTTCTTTTTTTTTTTTTGGTGAGACAATCAGGTTTAAGTGACTTGCCCAAGGTCACACAGTTAGTGTCAAGTGTCTGAGGCCGGACTTGAGCTCAGGTTCTCCTGACTTCAAGAACAGAGCTTTATCCACTGCGCCACCTAGCTGCCCCTCCATTCTAATTTTTAAGGAAGTATTTTTTTTGGTGAGCTTTTGGACTTCCTTTTCCATTTGGCCAGTTCTGCTTTTTAAGGCATTCTTCTATGCTTTGGCTTTTTGGACCTCTTTTGCCATTTGGGTTAGACTATTTTTTTTTTAAGGTGTTATTTTCTTCAGTATTTTTTTGGGTATCCTTTAGCAAGCTGTTGACTTGTTTTTGATGATTTTCTCACATCACTCTCATTTCTCTTCCCAGTTTTCCCTCTATTTCTCTTACTTGCTTCTCAAAATCCTTTTTGAGCTCTCCATGGCCTGGAACTGATTCCTGTTTTTCTTGGAGGCTTTGAATGTAGGAGCTTTGACTTTGTTGTCTTCTTCTGGTTGTATATTTTGATCTTCTTTGTCACCCAAGAAAGATTTTGTGGTCTGACTTTTTTTGTGCTGTTTGCTCATGATCCTAGCCAGTTCCTTGACTTGTGGACTCTTTGTTAAGATAGCGGTCTGCTTCCAATATGGAGAATGTACTGTCCCAGTCTTTGTGGTGTTTTATGCAGCTGTTTTCAGAGATACTTCTAGGGACCTGTAAATTTTCAGTGTCTTCCAAGGTGGTATGATCAAAGGCAAGGTGTTTACTCCTTTCCTGGTCTGTGTTCTGGTTTATGAGTGGCCACAAACACTTTTCTGCCCTGGAACTGTGAGGAGGATTCTCTCTGCGCAGCCACTACAAGCTCTACCATGCCAGCGCTCCTCCTCACCCCAGGAGCACCACTGATCAGCCACTTGATTCCCCCTCAGTCTGTGGGCTGAGAGCTCTGGAAGCAGCTGCCCCAGGGCTTCCCCAGGACTGGGACTGGGATCAAGCTTCTCTCTCACTGTGGTCCCAGACATTTCCTGCTGACCTTCTAAGCTGTCTTTGGCATTTGTGGGTTGAGAAGTCTGGAAACTGTCACAGCTGTTTGTGATTCAGTCCTCTGAGGCCTGCTCCAGGTTCGCTGAGGCCTGGTTTTTTTGCCTGTGCTCCCATGCTGAACTGTACTCCTCTCCCAGCCTGTTACAATAGACCTTTCTAATCAACCATCCAAGTTGTCTTTGGCTGGAAATTTGTTTCACTCTTTTTGTGGGCTCTGTTGCTTTAGAATTTGTTTAAAGCCATTTTTTACAGGCGTTTGGAGGGGTTTGGGGGAGAACTCAAGCAAGTCACTGCTTTTACCCTGCCATCTTGGCTTCCTCATGAATGCAGATTTAAGCATATTGTTTTTCCACTTTTTTTTTCTTTTGATCTGTTTCTTCTTTTACAACATGACTAATATGGAAATATGTTTTGCATGATTACACATAAGTAACCTCTATCATATTGCTTACCATCTTAGGGAGGGGGAAGGTGAGGGAGAGAGGTAGAAAATTTGGAACTCAAAAAAGAAATTTTAAATGAACCTTAAAAATTGTCTTTACATGTAATTGGGGAAAAACATGTTGTAAAAAAAAATAGTTTTCCCTGCTGTTCCCTTCTGGGAATCTTGTCTGAATTTCAGTTATCCAGCAATCTTCAGGGTCACCTGTTAATTGTGTCCAACTTCAACTGTAGATGGTTTGGTTAGTAAAACAAAAAATGGCTACAATGTTTTTGACCTTCTACTGAAAACTTTAGGTATAACATTTAGCCAAGGTTCTGTCTTCAGAGCTACTTGCTTCTCTTTCTTTCATCCACTTGGAGGAGGAGGAGGGAAAGGTGAGTGCTGTGGTTTGGAAATCTTTCCCCAGAATAAATTGCCTATAAGTTCTCAGTCAACCATCTTGACCAATGGCAGGCAAGATCTCTTCCCAACCAAATTACTGACAGAAAATAAGAGATGAGCCTAGGCTGAGGTCACATTTGGTCTTTGAAGTCCTCTTTGAATTCTTTACAGTATTCCTTCCTTTACTGTAACCTCTGAATTTCACAGTTTAACTCTCAAATGACTTATAATCAAAAACTAATTTCAATTAGTCTTGTAGGTTGCTAACTGAGGCATATTATCCCCACCTGGCCCTGCTAACTCAAATCCTCAAACAGAAAAGTTGTGGAGTGAAACAGTGGTGAGGAAACTGCTTTTAAGGTTCCCCCTCATGCTTTTTTTCTTCTAGGAATGGGTTCAAAGGGTGGGTTGGTTGAGGATGGCTGAAAATACCATTAACCATTGTTTCCCTGCGCCATCCTACCCCCTCCTTCCAACAAGTCAAAGCCTTTTTTCTCTTGTCAGTAGTCAGTGTGTGGCTGCTCAAAAAAAAGATAATGCAGTCTAGTTTTACATTAATAGAAGTATTGTGTTTAGAACAAGGAGAGTAATAGTCCCACCCTTTTTTTCACTGGCCAGATCATGTGTGTTTTGTTATATATAGTTGCGAGCACAATCTGCCACTGCTTAAGAGTTTTTCTTGAGAACAGTGAGGGCAATAGCAGTGGAAGCTCCTCAGCTGAAGAGAATTCAGAGGAACCAGAAGTCAGAACTCCATAATTAATGGTCTTGATTATGTTCCTACTTACTGATCCTGAGTGGTTAACATAACAGTTCTTATCTCTACTTGCATGAGAACTTATTGGCTGCCCTGTAGATCCTTCTTGGTTCCTTCTTCATCTTCCAAGATGGATCCTTAGCCTCAAACCTCCTGGGGGGATTTTTTGGGAGAACAAAATTGTCACTACATATTTAATCAGGGCATTGACAAGCAGGCTGTCAAAGAAAGGTAAACATGATAGTGAGGGCCTATGAAACTATGCCACATTGATCGAATTAGAGATCTTTTCCCTAGAGAATAGGAGATCAGTATAGTAGTAGGAGAATAGTACAGTAACTAACTCAAAATATTTGAAGGGCTAAAACGTGAAAGGGATTACACTTATTTTTGAGACACCATTGAGTGAATTACAGGGAGGTATATAAAAAGGAAGAACTCTGTAACAGCTCTGAGGTTGAGTGGGCTATCTTATAAGGCAGCCACAATCTGCTTAAACTTTGCCTGGATGACCATTTGTGGGGAATATTTTAGAGCATATTCATGTATCAAGTAGGAGAGTTGGACAAAATAATTTCTAAGGTCTCTTCCAGAGGTTTTTATTTATGTCTTTGTGATTTAATTATCTAACATGCATACAGGAAAGATCTGTGATTTTACTAGCTTGGGAGCTCTGGGTATGAATTCTTTCTATAAGCACAGAAGATAGCCAGTCTGTTAAGGGAATAGAAGGTAACAATTTTTTGATTAAGTATCTACTTACAATGTGCAAGGCACTTTCCAAATATTTGATCCTCACAACAACCCTGTGATGCTCTTATTATCCCCATTTTTCAGTTTAGGAAACTGAGGTCATACAAAGATTAAGTGACTTGCCCAAGGTCACACAGCTAGTAAGTGTCTGAGGCTGGATTTGAACTTGGGTCTTCCTGACTCTAGGCCCAGCACTCTATCCATTGTGGTAATTAGCTGCTTCTGTGACTTAGCAAGAAAAGCCTACGGAGTTGGTTGAGGTATGTAGAGTGACCTAAGATCACAGTGTCAGAAGAAAAATTTAAATCTGTGTCATAGTGATTGCAAACCCAGCATTCTTTCCACTATGTCATGCTGATCTCTAATACTTCAACTATATATTTACTTCAGTATAGTGGCATATATTCTCCATGGCATTTGGATTAAGCCCATGGTTAATAGCAATATTATTCCAAGAAGCACAGCATGTATATACACTCGAGTGAAACACACACTGAGGATTAAAATTGTTCATGACTTCCCCTCCTTTTATCAGAGGAGTTTTTCTTAGCTACGCATTATAATAGTGCAGAAAAAGAGGAATGCTCATCTTCTCATATGACAAGCTGGGCATTTTGTGTGGAAGTGAAGTCCAGATTGTGTCACTGTAACTCTCATATTAAGAGAGACCGCTGTCTAAAGCTCTTTGCCTTGGATAGAATTGACACTTGGAGCACGCTTAAGTTGTTGGTTGTATTCCTTCAAAAAGTAAGGCTATTCATCCCTGATCTCATTTTTTTAAAAAAATTAGCAGTTGATATTGTAAAGTGAGTATGGTTAGTCCCTGTGGTTGACCAACATTCAGATGACTGGCATCTAGATTTCTTATCAGCCAGTGCTTCATGTGATGTCTACTAAACACATTTTGTTCCCATAACTTTAATAGGGATAGGAACTAGATTTGTGATTTTATAGGTATAGGAAACTTTCAAATGAGGATCTCCCTCTACCAATACAGATTGGCACCTTCTCTTCAAATAAGAGTCTTAATTGTCTAAAGCACTGATAGGTTAAGTGATTTGCCTAATAAGAATCGATCGGGGGTGGGACTTGAACCCAGCTCTTCCTGGCTTTGAACCTTGCTCTCTAACTGCTGCACTATGGTTGCCTTTCAGTAATTTCAGTAATCTTCCCTAAAAAAGGATTTAATCTGAAATGTTGCTGCATAGCCTTAATATATCTCATATAGGGATGATATGTTTAGCTCACAAAAGTTTGGAAAGAATCTATTATGTGGAAGATTCTGGCCAGATTTTTATATCCCTGGAGGAATTTGTTTAACTTTGTGCGATGTGTGACTTTGCTTTTTAGCAGCACATGGATATAAGTTTCTAAATACTGTTTATTCTTATTGATGTGAATGTGCCTTTTAGTGGTCTCACATCTGGCCATTTGCTTTGTTTGGGTTTTACTGATAGGCTGCAGCACAGCTGTGAGCTGGTGTCATTTGCCAAAAGCACAAAGCTCTGGTCCTGAGACAAATGAGACATAGAGATGGGCAGAGATCAACAGAGTGTTCCATCTATCTATGAGATAATAATCTGGCCTCATGTCTTTTTGCCGATTTTACCAACTTCTGGAGCCAGCTAAGTGGAAGCAGTGACTTCTAGCCAGACCACATTTACCACCTTGAGGAGATGCTTGATGCAGCATGTTATGGTTGAAAGAATGCTGGGTCTGAAATTGAGGAACATGACCTTGATTCCTGGTTCAGCCATTTACCTGTGCAACCTTGGACAAATCACTTAAACTCTCTGCTGGATCTAGGATTCTGTGAAGTACTTTCTTATTTCTATTTATGTATTAAATTTCAGGATGTTTTATTTTTTAATTATACATGCTGTTTGTTTTTATGTCATCTGCATTTCTGAATATATCCCTTCCCCTCCCCACTCCCCAAATGCTCCTTTTCTTATAACAAAGATTTCAGAGAAAAAAATAATTTTTAAGTCTGTAAACTACTTTTTTAAAATTAAATTCTTTTAATTAATGAAGATATTTGTCATCTCCATCCCATCTCTCCACATCGGGAAAAAGAAAACAGAAGCTTTGTGTCAAATATGAATTGTCAAACAAAATAAATTCTCCACTTGACCATGTCCAAAACTTGTATGTCTCATTCTTTACCCTGAGGAGTCCATCACTTCATTGTCTCTGGGATTATGGTTTGTCTTGGCTTTGATCAGCATTCTTCAATCTTTAAAAGTTGTTTGTCTTTACATTGTTATTATATAAATTGTTTTCCTAGTTCTGCTCACTTCACTCTGCATCTGTTCATTCAAGTCTTCCCATATTTTTCTGAAACTGTCCCTTTCATCATGTCTTACAGCATAATAGTATTCATTAAATTCATTTACCGTAATTTGTTCAGCCATTCCCCAACTGATGAGCATCCTTTACTTTCCAGTTCTTCACCACTACAAAAAGAGCTGCTTAAATATTTTTGTACATATAAAACCCATTCCTCTTTTTTAATCTTTTGAGTTACAGGCCTAATAGTGGTATTTCTGGTTCAAAGGGTATGCATAGTTTCATATACAGCACTGGGGGCATATTTCCTAATTATTTTCCAGAATGACTGGACCAATTCACAGCGCCACCAACACTTCATATAAACTACTTGCAGTTGCTCATCACCCTCAGTCTACTATGCCTTTGGGGTCTTCTTTCTTCCCATTTCCATCCACTGGGTGCAAGTAATTCTGTCCATTGTAAGGAGGAAGTTTAAGAAACAAGCAGACAACCGTGTTCTTATAGATTGCAGGGAAACTGTGGCTTAGAATAACAGTGCAAGTCTACTCTTTAAGCTCGTAAGTAGTGGTGTGGCAGTCAGTACTTATTGTATTATTTCCAAATAGCCTAAAATATAGTGAGAGAGAAGCACAGGGACAGAACGGAAGTCACTTCTCTGGTTTGGGTGAGGATGGTTTCTTCTAGCTTTCTCCAACAGATAAAAAATGAAGAGATGACATAAATATTTTCATGATTATGTTTTACAAGAAGCAAATTATTTTAAGTTCTTTTGGATATGAGTATGTATCTATACTTATGCATGGGTTGGGATTACTAATATTATCTTAAATAATTTCTGATTGATAAATCAAACTTCAGAAGAGGATTAAGCATTCTATACATATTAAAAAAATAGAATAACTGCCTCCCTCCTACCTACCCAAACAGTTAATTTTCCCTTGCAATGAGAAAAAAAAAAGACAACAACCTTGCTTTCTTTTCAACAACATTGTTGGCTGTGCCAACAAATGACAAGTCTTT
Organism: Phascolarctos cinereus; assembly: GCF_003287225.1. Classification (NCBI taxonomy): domain Eukaryota; kingdom Metazoa; phylum Chordata; class Mammalia; order Diprotodontia; family Phascolarctidae; genus Phascolarctos; species Phascolarctos cinereus. Next base: position 180,286,154 of record NW_027555736.1, read on the forward strand.
TTAATTCACTGTATTATGAGACATTAGAGCTGGAAGCCTTTTGAGAAATCATCAACATCTTATTTTATTTTACTTCCTACTCTACAGCCTAGAGAAATGAATTGGCCTGCCCAAGGTCACACAACTGGTAAGATGGGATTAGAACTCAAGCTTCCTAACTACCAACCCAGTGTCCCCTTAGACTGCCAGCTATATTTGACCACCAAAGAACTTTCAAACCAAAAATTATATTCAAATAATATAATATTAATACTATAATTTTACCAATAGTGATCCAAACTACTTCATACTGTTTAAAAAAAAGAGATAAATAGTTAAGCAAGAATAAAAGACAAACTCAATAGCAGAGTGTTTGATAAACCCAAGAACATAAATTACTTGGTGAATAACAGGGTCCTTTCCCATGTCTTTTTGAAAATAGATTTTTTAAATTGCTATTTTTGTTTTTACATTGCCTAGATTTTTCTGTGTATCTCATTTTTTTCTCAATTTTCAGAGAGTAATCCTGTGTAACAAATAATTTTTTAAGATAAAAAATATGAAAAAGGTTAGTGGGGGGAGTCATTAATATGTTGGGGAAAAAAGAAACCCTGACCTTATATGTAATAGTGTTCTACACCTATGGATTCAATTCACTGATTCTGAAAGGGAATGGGGTGGTGCCTTCTCATATCTCTTTTTGGGGGTCCAGCTTGTCCTTTATAATTTTGCAACGTTCATTTTCAGTGCTTTATGGTTCTTTCCATTTACATTGTTATAGTAGTTGTGTATGTTGTTTTCTTAGCTGTATTTTCTTCACTTTGCATTTCATATAAGTCTTCCCAAAAATTTCAGCAAAAAATTTAGAGAAGTATCTTACACCGTATATCTCAGTAAGTTCCAAATACATACATACCCTAAATACAAAAGATGACATTATCTTTAAATTGAAAGGAAATGGAAGAAGGTACCTTTGACTACCATGTATGAGGAATTTTTATTCAGGCTGTTGAAAACAAATTACCTTTTTGTGAATAAGAATTTAATTTGAATGAAACTGAAAAACTTTTGCATTAACAACAACATTAATACAGCTAGGATAGGAAGAGAAACTATTGATTGGGAAAACATCTTTGCATAGAAAACTGACACAAATATTTAACCTGAGTCATTCCCCAACACATAAATGGCTAAATGATGTGAACAAACAGTTTTCATAAAAGGATTGAAAACTATTTAATAGCCATGTGAAAGATTGTACCAAATTACCAATCATAAGAGATTATCATTCGTATTAAAACAATTCTGAGGTTTCATCTCAGCAAACTGTCAAATACGATAAAATATAAAAATAGTATTGGAGGGACTGTGTGTGTGGGAAGATGAGGACATTAATATACTGTTGCTGTAGCTATGAATTATCCCAACAGTTCTGGAAAACAACTGGAATTTGTGGGAGGGGGACTGCTAAAATCCTTTGACCAAGAAATGTGTGTGGAAAGGACCAGAGACAAAGTTGGCGATCATTGATTGAGAAATAATTAAACAAATGCTTGTTCTTGAATGAAATGGACTATAAGGAATGCTGACTATGAGGAATTCATAGAAATATGGGAAGTCTTCTTATGTAGTGACGTAGGGTGAAGTTAGAAGAAAATAGTGTGCAGGATATCTGCAAAAACCATAAATTTAAAAAAAAAAATGAAACAAAACTGAACAATATGTTATAATGACTGACCAGTCAGTGCCAGAGAAGAGATGAGGAAACATAGTTCTTTCCTTTCACTGGGACACTGGGTGTAGAAAGTTGCATATACTGCCAGAAATAGTTAATGTGTTGGTTTTGCATAACTGTGCCTTGATTTGTTTTTGTTTTGTTTTGGTTTGGTTTGGTTTTTTCTTCAGGCAGGCACACTGGGTTAAAGGAAGAGTATATGTAGAAATGACTGATGTAAAAACAAAAGACAGTAATAAAACTTATATATTAAAAAGCATATTCATCCTACAAGTAAGCCCAAAGTTGGTACATACTTATCCCCTCTGGTTATTATTAAATCCACTAGACTATCATTTGGTAAATTACCATTTACATTGTGTATCAAGTCTATTGATTTATGATTTTGTACTGTAAATTGTACCCTAGTGGGTGTAAAGAGTTAATGTAACTTTCCTTTTTTTTTATTCTAAGGGAGCTTATGTTAAATCTAGCTCAATGTAAAGTGGAATTCTTCTAACATGTTAAAAAATTGTTTTCTTGATTGTATGTTTATTAAACGACCAATGCTGTTTTTAAAGCATTGTACCTAGGTGCCTTGTAGCCTTTCAATAGTTAAAAACCACAAAGAAAAGTCTTAATTAAAAGATACTTCTACATAGACAATAAGGTAAGACTAGAATTGAATAGGAAGAGAACATGCTGGATTGCCTTTGGGTAACTGTACAGTGCTTTTAATGACCCCAAGCATCATCTTGAAACAAAGGGGCCTTCTTTTTTAACATGGTATACGTGCACTGGTACTTGAATGGCTGTGGCTCATGGAACACCACAGTCTCAGAAGAATTAACTACAATAGGCATAACACATAACCACAAAGAATTGTGCCTCTTCTATAGAATCAAATGCATGCCATTTCTTAAAGGCCAGATTATCCTCTGTTCTGAACTTTGAATGTAGAGTTGAAGCTCTGGGAAGAGAACTTAGAACTTTCATCGTTAGAAGCTTGGAAAGTTCAACAAAAGGTCTAGTTTGAGAGAGTGTGGGATCATTTCTGATTTTTAAGACATGCTGTTCTTTGGACAAAAGGTGAAATGGCAAAATGACTTAACTAGTTCAAGGAGTATTAAATCAAATGATGTGCTAACGATTAATTGATGGTGATGAATGTACTAGAAGCTTCCATCATTCAAAAAGCTTGAAAAAAAATTGAATTCTGAATATGTTTTATGTAATAGTCAGTGGCACGTAGTTAGCCCTCTATTATCTCTTGTTGTGAGTGCCAACAAAGCATGACTGAGTAAAATTCCCAGATATCTCTAAATAGCAAGTAGCTTCACAACCTTACTGAATCTTTTATGAGAATGTCTAATGGTAGCAAAATTGTTTGATGTGGGTCTTTCCTAAACTGTTCTGTGTGTCTGCTTCTTATGAAAATTATAATAGACTCATTTGGGAAGAGATAGATTGGTAAAGAGCCCAAATAATCCACAAACTGGATAATCATTCTTTAAATAATCAAGTATTGATAAAGGGTTTTTTTTTGGTGGGGGGGTCCCTTCTCATCTTGAGTGAATTTTTCTTTTCATGAAGGCCACGTTATGAATACCCACATGATAATAATACTCTTTTTAAGTAACATGTTATCTTAACTCATTAAATGTATTTACCTCATATTTGGGAACAGTAAATATCACATAGATCTGCATAGCTGAATAATAGGTCACCTTGTCTCAACCCTATTTAAATTATACATCTTGTCTATAGTGTTCCCAACAAAGGGCTATCTAATTTTCCCCTGAATATAGAACACTCACTCCTTACTCTTTGAAGTAACCTATTGCACTTTTGGAATAGCTCTAGTTATTAGGAAATATTTCCTTATGTTCAGGAAGAAGTCTGCTTCCCTTTATTACCACCAACTGTTCCAGTCCCAAGTTCAAGGACCATTCAAAACAAATCTTCTATATTTTCATAATCCATCAAATACTGAAGGTAGTTGTCATGTCCTCCTTAAGTTTCCAGCTTGCCAGACTCAACGTCCCCATTTCTTTCAAAAGATCCTCAAGTGATAATGGTTTGTAATCTCTTCCTCATTCTGTGGGTAGTTGAGGCCAAAAGCAAATAAACTCACACTTCCAAAAGACAGATATACATTTTACTTTCACAGCCAAAGAAAATTAAAATTTTTATATTAGTAACCATTTATCACATGATTTAACTAAGTAGCAATATTTTAGTAAAGAAAATTGATCAGGACCCTTGCAAAACAAAACAAAACAAAAAACCTCTCTAATAACAAAACTTTAGAACATGAATAAGTGTTTTGTTTGTTTGGTTTTGTTTTAAAGAAAAAAAAAAGATTGAGAAGTAACCATCTGGTGTTACAAGATGGGTGAAGAGTTAGTTTGGATTACTGTGTGGGCCAATATTAAGACAAGTTTTTAGACCAGAGCAGAGGGCAGCTACCCTCCATTCTTTTTTTTTCCTTATTTATTTAGTATTTCATTTTCCCCCAATTACATGTAAAAGGAATTTTTTAATATTCCTTTTTTAAAATTTTGAGTTTCAAATTCTCTGTCTTCTTTCCTCCCCTGCCCCTTCATTAAGAAGGCAGACAATTTGATTAGGTTGTAAACATGCAGTCATACAAAAGATATTTCTATATTAGTCATGTGAAAGAAAACACAGACCTCCCTCCCCCCCACACACACACACACACACACACACACACACACACACACACACACACAAGAAAACTAATGTTTAAAAAAATGCTTTGAAGATCTTTCTCTGGAGGTAGATAGCATTTTTTATCATAATTCCTTTGGAATTGTCTTAGATCACCGTTGCTGAGAATAGCTAAGTAATTCACAAATGATCATCATACAATATTGCTGTTACTGAGTACAATGTTTTCCTGGTTCTGCTCACTTCACTCAGCATCAGACCATACAAATCTTTCCAGGTTTTCCGAATTCAGCCTGTTCATCATTTCTTATAGCACTATAGTATTCCATTACATTCATATACCACAGCTTGTTCAGCCATTCCCCAATTGATGGGCATCCTCTCAATTTCCAATTCTTGGCCACCACAAAAAGAGCTGCTATTTCCCCTCCACTTTAAAAACTCTTTGTGTCTCTTTTATGTCAGATAATTTAACCTATCCCCCCTTCTCCCAGTGCAGTTTTCTTTTTTACCCCTTAATTAAATTTTTTTTAGATAATCATATCATCATATTCAACTCAAATCCATGCCTTTTGTCTATGTATACTCCTTCTAATTGCCCTAGTAATGAGAAGTTCTTAGGAGTTACAAATATCATCTTCCCATGTAGGAATGTAAACAGTTTAACTTTATTGGATCCTTTATAATGTCTGTTTCCTGTTTACCTTTTTATACTTCTCTTGAGTCTTATATTTACATGTCAGATTTTCTGTTCATCTCTGGTCTTTGGATCAGGAATGCTTGAAAGTCCTCTGTTTCATTGATTGTTCATTTTTTCCCCCTTTTCCTCTGAAGTATTATACTCAGTTTTTTCTGGATAGGTGATTTTTGGTTGTAATCTTAAGTCCTTTGCCCTTCAGAGTATCATATTCTAATCCCTCTGATCCTTTAATGTAGAAGCTGCTAAATCTTATGTTATCCTGACTGTGGCTCCATGTTATTTATATTGCTTCTTTGTCTGTTTGTAGTACTTTTTCCTTGACCTGGGAGCTCTGGAATTTGGCTATGATATTCCTGGGAGTTTTCATTTTTGGAATCTCTTTCAGGTGTGATCGGTGGAATCTTTCCATTTCTATTTTATCTTCTGGTTCTACGATATCAAGGCGGTTTTCCTTGATGGTTTCTTAAAAGATGATGTCCAAGTTCTTTTCTTTTTTTTTTTTTTTGCAACACTCTGTTCTTAAATTGGAGTCATCCAGTTGTGCCACATGTATATGAATATTTTGTGTTGAACTGAATCCTGCCTCTGTCTAGAATCTTCTTCTTTCCTTGAATCATCATGTTTTATCCTGAACTTTTAGAAGTTGATGATGACCAGTTTACTGTAATCTGTTTTCTGTCATGACTCCTAGTTCTGGCTCCTCATGAGCTGTGCCATCTTGTACTACTATGCAGTGCTTTAATGTTTAAGACAGCAGTGAGGGGAAAACAATCAATTCAGTCACATAGAGAAACTTTGTATTCTGAAGCACATGTAAAAAGTGAAAGATTTATATGATCTGAAGAGAAACCAGAGTATAACCAAGTATTATTCTTTGGTTACAAAGTTTACAAACTGTCATTATGGTCACAAATCTCATAATCGCTGGGATGTAGGTTAATAAAACTTGCCTACTCTGGCATTCTGTCCATCCTTCTAAACACACACACACACACACGCACACACACACGCACACACTGTCACACCCCTCCTAAATTGCTTTCCTAAGTATTTGTGTAATTCTTTAGTTAAAGTCATATAGAGTCAGGAATGTCTTTATAAAAGAACCCTTAATATCTAAGTGCTTGGCCTTTACTTCCTAATGATGAGCTTTAAAATTGTTATTGTCCTGACATAATTAGGTATAACACCTAAAATGCTTTGTGTGTGTAGCTATAAAAAAGAAAGTAATGTGATCTAGGACTGACAGTAAAGCTGTATCTCTGAAAAAATCCTATGGAAGGTTGAAATTGAATGTGGTGACTGCAATTATCTAAAAGGAAGTCTATTATTATATGATAAAACTGTCAAAATAATGATTGGGTACTCCCACAAATTGTACAGAAGATCAATAAAACCAATATTACGTCACGCTTTGAGAATTTAGGAATTCCACTTTCACCTAATTCATGACAGAGGTGTTCACAATATATTTAAGAATCAGATAATTGTAAGGTTTTTTTCCTGCTTTATTTTCTAATTAACCGTTATCTAACCAGTAAATATTTTTGCTTGAGAAGGTCTAAAACAGTATTATTAGGAACCTAAGTATGGTATCTATCTAGTGCATCTGCTTGTTCTTTTTCTGGTCTTCCCTGGTCCTCTTAAGGCTAGTGCCTTCTCTCTGGAATTACTTCCTATTTATCCTGTATATATTTTGTTTGTACATAAATCTTTGCATAGTGTCTCTCTCTTTAGGCTCTGAAGTCCTTGAGGACACGGACAGTTTTTGCCTTTTTTAGTATTCCCAGCACTTAGCAACACAGTAAGTACTTAATAAATGCTAGTTTGCTGTTGACTGACCAGCTGTCTTACTAGCCTTGGATTTGGTGGTCTTTGATGCCAAATGACCCAGACTAACTGCTGTGTGCTAAATGAAACCGCTAGGTTCATTCTGGGTATAGTTTCAGTTCTGTACTAGGTTTTATTCACTGAATTACCAAATCCCCAATTACTATACTTTTCTTGATCTGAGTAGACCTTTTGATATAATTGAATAAAGAGTTGGGCACCTGTTGCAAAAGCCTTTAATGTGTTATATATTTATTATTTTAAATTCATATTTTTATTTTGATAATTTGTCTTAAGGTCATAGGACTAAGAAAAACTTGAGGCACCTAATTTAACCTTCCTTACTACAGGAATATAGCTATCTCATTTTGGTAGGGGTTTTTTTGGTTTTTGTTTTTTGTTTTCTTTTGTGAGGTAATTGGGGTTAAGTGATTTGCCCATAGTCACACAGCTAGTGAGTATTATATGTCTGAGGCCAAATTTGAACTCAGGTCCTCCTGACTCCAGGGGCAGCACTCTATCCACTGCGCCACCTACCTGCCCCTGGTTTTGGTAATATCTATGTCATTATATTAAAGTCTTCTATTAAAAATGATTTCATGATTGTCTCCCATCACTCCAAACCTGTTCCTGTGTTTAGCAACCCCCTATTGTCTGGAGGCTCACTTTTAACTAACATTAATTCCTCTTAATGAAGCTTATGTCTATTTCTCTTTCTTTTTTAATGTTTCAGTTAGTAATGTTTTCAAGCATATGAAAAATTGCCACCTAAACTATTTGCATACTAATACCCAATCTGATTTTCTCCAGACATACTATTCTTTTACTCCTTAATCATTTTTTTGGTAGCTGTCAAATGAAAACTCTTAAGGTTTTTTGGTGACCTATGAACTGAATGGATAGCTCTAGTAAAGATCTAATCAAAGTTGGTATCATGTTTCTTATATTCTTTATTGCACTTGACAAATCCTAACAAATCTTGGTTAATGTTTTCTATGAAATGAAAATAACAGCATTACTTTGGCTAATTGATGGTCCACTATGAACGTTTATATTGTTTTCTGTAATAGTCATTCTCTGTTTCAGTCGACAGTCAACAAGAATTTATTTGTGTTGCCAATACAATTTTGTCTTTTGTCTACTCCTCCCACTCCTCTGCCTCCAAAATACCAGGACCATCATGATTTGTCTACATCAAGCATCATTCTGTTGCTTCTGTCCACTGGACTTTATTAGGTTTTTCCTCAATTCTTCTCAGAAGTATAATTACCTCTCCAGCAGCATTGTTATGCTTGGTGTCTGTGAGAGGAGGATTGCTCCCAGGGTTAGGATGAGGACATTTCTGGCCGTTCTAAATACAAGAAAGCTCGTTTGAAAAAAAAAATTCTGAGGGCTAAGAATTTAAATCTTAGCTACTAGTTTTCATCCTGTCCTACTCTTTTACATGCTGCATTCCCTGCCATCCCTGTTACTCAGAAAAGTAATGAACAGGGTTCTATCATCTGGAACAGTGATGAATGCATGGAACAATCCATCTCTACTGCCCCTAATTTCATGATGAATTGGTGTTACTGGAGTCGGGAAGATTCATGTTCCTGAGTTCAAATCTAGCCTCAGACACTTTCTATCTGTGTGAAGCTGGGCAAGTCACTTAACCTTTCTTGCCTCAGTTTCCTCATTTGTAAAAGGAAATGGCAAATCACTCCAGTATCTCTGGTCAAGAAAACCCCAAATGGGGTAACAAAGAGTTGGACACAACTGAAACAACTGAGTGACAACAACCAAAAAAACTTGTGTGAAACACATTTTGAATTGCCTACCTAACAGCCATAATTGCATTGATTTTATAAATATCTTTCAATGGTAAGATGTTAGTGGAACATATCTGTTGATTCCTTCTTATTTTAAAATAATCATTATCATCATTCAGTAAATATATGTTGTGTTTCTACCTTGTACAAAACAGTGAGAATTACAAAAATCAATTAGCATGGCCCAGTTTTCATGGAACCTGCGATCTAACAACCCAGATAAAATAGAGACAAATCACTAACCCAAGTTAAAATGTGAAAAACCACAGCAAGAGATACAAAGTATCACAGGAATTCCAATGTAGTAGAGATTTCTCATGTTTCTGGAGGAGTCTGGGGAAGACTTCAGGGGAGGCATCATGCTTAGGCTGGGCTTTAAAGAATGATTCAGATTTGGACAGCAGAACTAAATAGGAAGGGCATGGTAGGTAGAAGAGACTCTGTGGGCAAAGGTATGGAGGCATACAGAATGTTTTTTTTTCTTGCTTATATCTATCACAAAAAGTAAATCAGATCAGTCTGATGACATGTTTTTTAGGTTTCTTTCTGCATTATTCAAAGTGTAGAAGCCAATATAAAAGTTTGTTTTTTCCCAGTGTCACTCTTATTCTCTTTTTCAGGGTTTGTACTATTTTGACCCACTTTCAGGGTTTATTGTTGACAATTATGTTGCTTCAGGCATTCTTCTCTCATGGGTTATCAAATAAAAATGAATTTGTAGTGACTTCAGCCTTCTTAATCAAGGACTTTAGGAGGCACGACATCAAACTCAGAAGACTTTTAGCACATTCAGTTTATTTGATTATAATAATAGCTAGCTAAAGTTAATGTGATGTAATGTAATGATTTAACATTTTATCTATTCCCAATTGCATGTACAAACAGTTTTTAACATTCATTGTTTTAAGTTTTGAGTTCCGGTTAATTTTCCTAGCCTCCCCCCCTCTCTGAGACAGTAAACAATCTGATATAGGTTTTGCATGTGCAATCATGTAAAACATTTCCACATTTGTCATTTTGTGCAAGAAAACTCAAACCGAAAGAAAAGAAAAAAGAAAAAGTGAAAAAATAACCTACTTTGGTCTGTAATCAGACTTTAGTTCTTTCTCTGGAGGTGCAGAACGTTTTTCATCATGAGTCCTTTAGGATTGCCTTGGATCATTGTGTTGCTGAGATTAGCTAAGTCATTTACAGTTGTTCATCATACAATATTGCTGTTACTAAGTACAGTGTTCTCCTGGTTCTGCTCACTTCACTTTGTTTCAGTTCATGTAAGCCTTTCCAGGTTTTTCTGAAATCATCCTGCTTGTTATTTCTTAAAGCTCAATAATATTCCGTTATAGTCATGTACCACAACTTATTCAGCCATTCTTTAATTGATGGGCAGCCTCTCAACTTCCAATTCTTAGCCACCACAAAACAGCTGCTAATATAATAATAATAGTAGCTAAGATTTGCATAGCACTTTGTATAAATTATCTCATTTGATCCTCACAATGACCCTGTGAGGTAGGTGCTATTTTTTTCCCATTTTACAGATGACGAAACTGAGGTTAAGGGACTTGCCCAAGGTCCCTTAGCTAGTAAATATCTGAGGCAAGATTTGAACTTCCCATTCTATATCAGCTGTGCCACATGTCTACCATTTGAGTAGTCTTTTGGCAATTCTCTCCTCTTCATCATGGTGTTCTGCATTTCCTTCCTGACCAAGACAGAAGAATTTTATACTAATAAGGGTCTAGGAATCATCATAGGGTACACAGAAATGTAATAACTTAGAAGAACAGGGCAACCTTTCAGGTAGGGCATGCCTAGATGTAACAGTGCTTTATGAAATGCTCCTAAGTTCTTCTCACCTTGGTGCTAGACATCTACTCCTCAAGTTTTTTGAAAGACAAATGACAGATTTGGAAAGAAATGAAGTGGAAACATTTTTGAAATTCTATGTCTGGTTAATTTTCCTTTATTATTTAATGAGGAGTCACATTTTCTTTTACCCTCTTGTGTGTGCTATACTAAAACAATGTACTATGTGAAAAGACATCGTATTCCTCTCTCTGGCTTTTCAAGTTTTGTCTCTTTGCTATTTCTTTGCGCTCTTGCCTAGTAACCTAGCATAGTGTTATATCACAATCATTTTTATTTCAGTTCTTAAAGTAATACTTTGTTTGGCAAAGTTGGGTTTTTGTCTTTCCTTCCCATCTTTCTTTTGCTTTATAATAGTTTTCTTGTGCTAGGGGACTTAAAGCGATTCCTCTAAGTCATACCCCATTCAATAGGTAACTCATTTTTAAACTTTGAACACTTTTCTTTAAGTGATAAAATGACTAAGTAACGTTCAGTATGTTTAACAACCTCTGCCAACAGATGGCACTGGCAACCTGTTGTTTGAAACTGATTGTGAGAATCAAGAGTATGCATCTGTGCACCCTAAGCAGGGTTCGAAAATTGCGCCCCCTTTGTTTAACTGCAGGCTTTGTACCCTTACTGTAATCCAGGTGATGACATCATAAAGTATATAGCAGTGTGCTCTGGGGAGCAGAATTTTCTAGAATTAAAACGATGTGCATTAACAGATGTAATATCGATGCGTCCCTTATCGTACGTACTTCCCTCTCTGTTGCCTCCTTGGAAGCTCCCTACCTTGCCTACCCCTATTACATATGTTATTGATTTATATAACTGAAAACTTGACCAATTGTATTGCCCTTTTAGTAGTCTCTCAAACCTAAAAAAATAAAAACTCCATGGACCTTGTATAATGTAGAGCTTTTAATTTATTTTATTGCCTTCTACCCAAAAATTACCTTGTATTTATTTTGTATAGGTTTCTACATGTATATGTTGTTTCACTGATAGAATGTATGCTTCTGGAGGGTAGGAATTATCTCTTTATTGTTTTTGTACTCCCAGCAAGGTGATTGGCACTTTGTACTTGTTGGTTAATGGAGTGATTACCTAGTTGTGAACTGGGGAGATTTAGGGAAACATAATAAATTATTTTAGTGCAGTAGATGCAAAAGGAGGGAGAAAGAAAATATGGTCCCTTGTTAAATATGAAAGGAAAACCAACTAGTCATATAATTTTTAAAATATTTCCATGTAATTCCTCTGTGAACCAAAAAAAAAAAAGGTATGTTGAGCAATCGTTCATCTGCTCACCTTGTGCTTACTAGGTGGAAGAGATCTGCAGGGAGGAGACCACTGACAAAATGTGTGGGGCGATTTTTGAAATGATAGTGATACTTGTGATATTCTTTGGCATGGAGTGATTACTTGCCCTCTTGATTGGTTGCAGGAAGCTATATTTGTTGTTAGAAATATAAGGGAAAACAAGACAGGGAAAACTGACAAGTTAAAAAAAGTGAATTTTCTTTTTAAATTTATGTTCAAGTTATTCTTTCATCATACATAAATCAATATGTTGAACCAACCTTCTTTCCTTCCTTCCTTTTTTCCTTTCTCCATCCCTTCTTCCCATCCTATTTCTCTTCCTTTCTTCCTTTTCCTTCCCTCTAGTCCTGGAAGAAGAGTCAAAAGATCTGATTCTACCACTTTTAGTTATTTGGCCTTGTTCCTTAGTTTCTTCATCTATAAAATGGGCTCATAGAATCGCCCAACCTAGCATATAGAGGTAGGATCAAAAGTGATCTAACAGAACTTTAAAATCTACAAGGCATTACACAAATATGAGATTAACTTGCTATCCATTATAATTAATATTAATGTCAGTGGGGCAGCTAGGTGATGCAGTGGATAGAGTGCCAGACCTGGAGTCAGGAAGACTCATCTTCTCAAGTTCAAATCTGGCCTTAGACACTTAATAGCCATGTAATCCTGGGCAAGTCACTTAACTTTGTTTGCCTCAGTTTCCTCATCTGTAAAATGAGCTGGAGAAGGAAATGGCAAACCACTCTAGTATCTATGCCAAGAAAATCCCAAATTGGGTCACAAAGAGTTGGACGTGGAAACAACTGGACGGCATTTTAAAGGAGACAAGCCATATCTGTGAGTACAGAGTACAGGTTGGGTTTTGAGGTATAGAACTTGGCTTTGCTTTGTAGCTGGGCAGCTTATTAGCTTATATGACCTTGAGCACCTTCCTGAGCCTTAGTACAAAATACTTCTGCTATTTAACCTATAGAGTTGGTGGGGAAACAGTGCCTTATAAGCTTTTAAATCTGTTTTATTGCTACTGGGTTTTTTTGTTCAGACCTGTGATTTCATTGGTGTAGGGAAATTTCTGTTAAGGAAACTCACTTTTTCAATTCCAATCAACAACTACTCTACAATTTGTTGTCTTAAAGAGTTGTCTGGAGCACTGGAAGTTTAAATGGAGTCAGGACTTGAACCCAGCCAGGCTTTTCTGACTGAGGCAGGCTCTATCCCCAGCTCCCTCGTATTGTTTTCTGTGTTTAGACTGAATTTTGGAACTTCAAAATATAAGCCTGTAGATTTATCCCAATTTTTACTTTTGTTTAAAAATGGAAAATAAAACTGATTTCTCTACCCTCCCTGCCCACCCCATTCCCTTCTCCTTGTGTTTAGTTTAGACGGTGTATTTTATTTTCCTTTGGGACCACAATTTCTTACATCTTTATTACACAGATCCATTTCTTCTCTGATTTTGTTTAAAGTTACCACCAAAGAATATTGGAAGTATAACTTGAAAAATGTTAAGTGGGCACCCTTTTTTCATATTTCAGGCTTATTTATTAATTCTTTTCCCATTTCCTCTCACTAATAAATTACAAAGCCACATTACTAGAAAGATAAGTGTATGTGCTTATTGTAGAGAGAGAATTTAATTTTGGGGGGGAGTGTGGAGCATTCTGAGTTGTCTCATGTAATATTTTGGTTTATTAACATTTTAAACTACTGAGCAGCTAACTTTTCACCAATCGAGAATGACATTCATCAATTTGTCACTTAATGGTAGGGTTGATCAGCGCCGAATCTTGTTACTTCTTGAAAAAAAAAGATGGCAAATCAGTTCATAGTATACTAAGTGCCTTTTTATTTTTGAATAATGAGATGGGAGCAGTTCATTAGCTGCTGGAGGGAAAAAAAAGCAGGGTAAGCAGCGCTGTACCTGGCTTGACAAGTATACTAATTACTCTCTTTCACGTGGAGCTAAAGGCATATTCGGTTCAATTTAATGATCAGACGAAAAGGCATTAGAAGGCCCAAGCTCTGTCAGGTGAGGAAGAGCAGGTGTAAGCAGATTAGTTCTGCCAGAGTAACCCTTTGGAGTCATCTTCTCTGGGATGGCACTAGGGAAAAATATCA
>NW_027555736.1:180302667-180545167 GCF_003287225.1 Phascolarctos cinereus
ACTTGCTGAAAGATTAATTACAATTGAAGAAATGTATCTTTTAACTGTCTCATTACATAAAGAATTCATAGTGAAGTTAACGTCCGCATAATTTAATGATACACAGATTTTAATTATATAGTGTGCTGTTAATTGTACAGCTATTTTTAGACCAAGGACAGTCTAGTAACTTGTACATTTAAGTGATACTATGGCATTAAGCAAAGGGAAAAATGATCACTTGGTCGTTTGGGGAATGGAAACATTAGAAGTCTTATAAATATCTATAGGAATGAGGTCAATATGAAAACATTTTATCCTACTCTGATTTTTTTTTTAAGTATGGGCTAGCCTTCTGATGATAAGAATGGTCTGTGAATTACTTTCATTATATAGGTACTCCCAAAGCACTGACATATGACAGTGTTTTTTGATAGCTAATAAAATACAAGCAGGTCAAATCCCAACATAGGATAATGGGCAAGTATTGGATCAGTGCCTCTATTTTATCTGAAGGTTGTTGTGACTTTATTCTAGAGAAGTGAGCCAAAGCTATTCCTGAATGAAAGCTCTATTCCCTTGTACTAATCAGGCATAGGGGCTTAGTTACTAAGAAGTATTTCTTTTACTTTATTGAAAAACATCTGAATCTTAATCAATTTGCCTTGAAATTTCATCTCCCCTACTCTTTCCTCTCTCCCAGTGACAGATTCATGATATAGACTTTAATTATTTTGCACATTGATTACTGTAGCTGCTGAGAGCTAATAATAATAGTGATATCTTATATTTATATGGTTCTTTTACAGTCACAAAGCACTGTCAGTGTTCCATGACCTCTGATTGCCAGAGTGCTGTGACCTCTGACACAAGCAGACCCTAGAGAATAAAAGGGTTCAAAACATGTTGTCCAGGAGGCAGCTGGCACTGACCTTGTGACTAAATCTTCATTGCCCAAATTCTTTTCTTTTTTCTTTCTTTCTTTTTTTTTTTAAATGCCAAAGACCTCAGGCATCTTGCAGCCCAGCCCAATTCTTGAGACTTTCCCAGGGATACCCACAGTACAGGGGGATCCAGATGTAGACACACAGGGAAAGCTATGGATCTATACTGCTTTCGTATATAGAGATCTCTCCTGGGCTTTCTCACTTTCACTCCATCCAAAGAAGTAGCTCTGTGGTCATAGTATAAGATCAGTTTAAAAATAACCCAGAAAGTCTGTGTCCATACATTTTTATCTAGGGCTTTCAATTGGCCTCAGAATGGGAGAGAGTCCAAAGCCCTCTTTGTGGCTATTGGCAGCACCTACCACTTATTTCTGCTATAGCTCAACTGCTGTAGTAGTAACTTCCTGATGTGGTAAAAGGTCCTTTTACATCCCATTTTCTCAGACTAATCCTGTGGAGTGGGTAATACAAACATGGTTACTACCATTTTACATGTGACAAAATTTGGGCCTGTTATGTTTAATGGAATTTAGTTCCCTTGGAGTTACTAAAAAAATATTAATGGTACACATTTTTATAAAATTGTTTATAATGTGCAAGAGTTCTGTGGAGTCAGAAAACATGAATAGTTGTCTGCATAATTTTGGGCAAACCATCTCGGCCTCAGTTTCCCAATCTGCAAGATGAGAAGATGTTTCTAGGAACCTCGGTCATCAAACATTTATTAAGCACTTAACTTTATGGTAGACACTGTACTAAGCCCTGGGGATATTAAAAAAATTAAAAATAGTCCCTTTCTCTCAAGGAGTCATAATCGAATGGGGGACAAGAGACCTAAGCTGTCTTCCAGCGAGCTCTAGAACTGTGATCCTTTGGTTAACTCCACTGTACAAATGGGGACATTGAAACTCAAAGACATGGTAGGAAATAGCAGAGCTAAGACGCAATTCAAATTTTCTACCTCTAATGCTCTTTCCAAATGGAATCTATTGTATAAACAATGGATTGCAATGTTTTGGAGCTTTCCCTAAGAAATTTTTCAGTCTTTGTTTCTCTGCTCATGGAGCATTCAGTCAAAACTGGTTTATTCAGAAGATACCTACTTAGTTACCTACAACGTCAGAGGCGGTGGACTTGGTGCTGAAGAGAGGACAGAGAAGGATTTCCTGTCTTCAAAGGAGCTTACTATTCTAATGTGAAAGATAAGACATGTATCATGGGAAAACAGATTAAAGAGATGAGTTAATCACTGACTGTTTCATTTATATTTTTTTAAGAGTCAGATAACAAAGTGCTCTGAGTCTTTAGGTAAGAAGCCAGTATAGATTAATATGCTTTTAAAAGTTGAATAGTTTGAGGAGAAGGAAGACTATCCTAAGCATAAAGCTGAGAACATATAGGACAAATTAGGTGAACAGCAGACAGTGGTCTGGAGTAAAAGGTGTCTAATAAAGAGTAGTCAAGGATGCAAAGGCAAAGAATACTTAAAATACTAGGCTAAGAAATTTGATTTTTATAATCTAAATCAGGGATTCCTAACCTTGTTTTGTGTGTCTTAGACCCTTTTTACATTATGGTACCCTTCTTAATATTATGTTTTTAAATACATTAAATATTTAGGATTACAAAAGAAATTACAATTATATTAAAATACAGTTGTTTTCAAAAAATTGTTTTTGAAGTTCATGAACCCCAGATTAAGAAACTCTGCTTGAGATTAGTCCTCTAGGCTTTGAGCTTGAAGAGACCTCAGAGGTCATGTAGTCTAACCCCTTCATTTTACAAATGAGCAAAATAAGGCCTGCAGAGATTAAGTGATTTGCTTAAAGTCACCCAAGTAGTTAGTGGTAGATCAGAGCTTTCACTGTACTCTGAGATAATGGGAATCCATTGCTGGTTCTTTTTTTAAATGTCTGTGAAGCCAAATTAATTTGCGAAGTGATTGAATTTTTTTTAAAAAGGATTAAGCTGCCACCAAGAAAAGATGTTACATTCCAACAGATCTTCCATCATTAGCTATGGCCAAGCGTGGCCAAGCTTTTACAGCGACAGGGTTATAAGCTGCCTGAGGTTGAATGAGTTCTGATCAGTATGAAGGCTCATGCTTTGGAAACATTTCCCTCTTGTACATACATAATGATACTTTTATATTTGATGACTCTAGTTCAAGTTATCTCTGACATGATTATGTGCTAGTTAGAGAACAGAATTTAATTTGTCCCTGTAGGCTTCCCTAATGCTAAAAGATAGTTCTTATTCAGCTTGTTGAATGGGATCAAACTGCTTTAGAAATCTCTCCTGGGCGGTAGGAGTGCTATTGTGCTGCCCCGAGTTGGATGTGGAATAGGTCTGAGGGAAAAAGCAGGTAAGAATATGTAGATGACTAGTAATTCTGAAATTGCCTTTGTGAGAAAGAACACAGTCAGGACTGTCCCAGTGGAGATGTAGCTTAGGACCTTCCTGACCTTTAACTCCCCAAGGCCAAGCTGCTATCTCTTGAACAAAAGATTACCTTCTGCCATGCATGGGGTTTGGGCTTTTGTTATCTCTCTAGTTGGTTTCCCAAGGAGATGTAGAGATAGAAAAAAAAAACCTGCTCATCTCTGGGGAGGGTTGAATCGCATCAAACACTTTGCCCATCCAGCTACTGTGACTCCAGAAGCCATTATTTTCAGCAATGGGGAAATCACCAGCCAGATTGTAGATGTAGAAGAGTTCAACACCTTCATTTTCAAAATGAAGAAATTGAAGTTTAGAGAAGTTGTGACTTGCCTAAGATTGCACAGCTAGTGACCAAGGAAAGAACTGTGCCATAGAACTACACCATTCTGAGCTTTGGGAGAGAAAGCCCCTCCTCCCTCGCCCCCAGCCCACCAAACACCAATGCCTCTGAGACCCCTGTCCCATGTTACAAGGAAAAGATTTTACAGGTCTGCATTTTATAGTTGAGGAAAGTAAAATAGGGAAAGTATGAGGGACTCACTTAATGTTTCATGGCTAATCTACTATGCTCTGCAAGATGGCTTATTTCTGACCTTGGATCACAAGATACCAATATAATTGATCCTGTTACAGTGTAACTTAGGAGATTAGGTTCTTTGAGGTCTCATTTAGGATTGTCTTAAGTAGTCACAGATCTGCAACACTTTCTCATTCAGTAACCATTTTATAACAAACTGTGAGGTAGGTAGTCAAACTCCTCCTTTTGGGTCCTTCATAGAATAAGTGAGGTGTTCTTACTATGGGGATTGGGCAGCTTTTATACAAAGTGTTTCACTGATAGTATATTTGTTCTTTGGTCAAGCTGTCTTTCAGGGGGACATAAATTCTAGAATATTATAATCTTTTCCCAGAAAGGTATATTTTTCATACAGCAGGAGGTTCCAGGGAACTTCCAGTTTATTCAAGTATAATGATTTTGCTTAATGCTTTAAAATATTTTTAACTTCTTTCGTTCAGATGCTTCTCCTCCCACACAATTCAGAGTCTTAGTTTCCCCATATGTAAAATAGAGATAATAATAATACCTACCTCATATGGTCATTGTGAGAATCCAGTGAGATAATAAATGTAAAACTTTAATTGTTAACTAGATTTCTTCATAACCAGTTGTCAAAGGAGGTGGTGACTATTAACTCTGAAACCTGCTCATTGCCTGTGTTGCACCAGTATGCTTTGATGAGTATCTGCTTTTTCCTGCTCTTGTAAACCCAGTTTCTGATGGCTCATGGCATTCTGCCCTGTCTTGCCTGAGAAATCGGGAGCTAGAGCACCTGAGGGAATAGCCAAGTTAAGCAATATAAAATCAATAAATAGATGTAACACAGAATTAAAGAGGACAAAATTAGATATTTCTATGGCAGAAGGATGTAGTATATTAGTAAGAGACCAAGGGAAAGGGAGAGTCAGGCAGTCCATAATCTTCATGGTCAAACCATCACGATAAACAGCAGAAAGCCTAAAAGCCAATGATTGTAGCTATTATTTCCAGGAAAATCTCAGACTTCCTGAGACCTTTTAATATAGGATAGCCTAACATTGTCTGACTATACCCCCTAGTATAGAACTCCCTAGGTCTAAAGGAACCCTAAGTAGTTAATTTGATGACTTACCCTTTTGGGAGCCTTCCAAAAGGCTCAGAAGTCTTTCTTCTAAAAAGAACCTTAAAATCTCAGCTAGAATACCACCTCCTCCATGAGGCCTTCTCCTGATCTCCCCAGTTGAGTGTCTTCCCTACAAGATTACCTTTATTTTGTAAATACTTGGGAGTATACACATTGTCTCCCCCAATAAAATGTAAACCATTTGAGGGCAGGGATTGTTTCCTTTTTGTCTTTTTATTCCTGGCAATTGTCACCATGCCTGGCACATATGGATAATAAATGCTTGTGAATGATGTCTCTCCCGCATTATGGCAATATTTTTTGAAATCATTATTTATTTATTTTTAACATTCTTTACTTTTTAAATTTCAGTTCCAGATTCTCTCCCACCTCTCCACCACCCACTAAGAAGGCAAACAATACATCACTTATACATGTGAAATCATGCAAAACATATTTCCATATTAACAATAATGGGAAAAAATGAGAAAATTATGCTTCAGTTTGCACTCAGATTTTATCAGTTTTCTCTCTGAAGGTAGATAGCATTTTTTTTCATCATGAGTCCTTTAGAATTACCTTAGATCATTATATTGTTTAGAGTAGCCAAGTCTTTCACACTTGATTCTCATTACAAAATTGATGCTACGGTGCACAGTGATCTCCTGGTTCTTTTCACTTCATTTTGTCAGTTCATATAGGTCTTACCATGTTTTTCTGCAACCACCCCCCTCATCATTTCTTATAGCACAACAGTATTCCATTACATTACTATGCCCCAACATATTCAGGAATTCTCCAGTTGATGAACATCCTTTCAATTCCCATTTCTCTGGCACCACAAAAAGAGTTGTTGTAAATATTTTTGTACATGTAGGTCTTTTTCCTATTTCTTTGATCTCGTTGAGATACAAACCTAGTAGTGGTATTTTTGGATCAAAGGGTATAAACAGTTTTGTGATCTTTGAGCATAGTTCCAGATTGTTCTCCAGAATGGTTGAACCAGTTCACTATTCCACCAATGGTTCATCATCCCCTCCAGCATGTCATTTTCCCCCATTTATTTAACATTTTATATCCCCCCAATTACAAGTGAAAACAATTTTTAACATTTTTTTTTTAGAATTTTGGGTTCCAAACTCCCTCTCTTCTTTCCTCTTCTCACTCCTCACTGAGAAGGTAAGCAGTTTGATATAGGTTATAAATGTGCAGTCATGCAAAACATTTCCGTGCTAGCCATGTTGTGAAATAAAAAATAGAAAAAGACAAGAAAAATAAAGAGAGTTTAAAAAAATGTGCTCCAATCTGCATACGTACTCCATCAATTCTTTCTCTGGAGGTGGATAGCATTTTTCCTTATAAATCCTTTAGAATTGTCTTGGATCATTGTATTTCTGAGATTAGCTAAGTCATTCACAGTTTATCATCATACAATATTGCGGTTATTATGCACAATGTTTTCCTGATTCTGCTCATTTCATTTTGTATCAGTTTGTATAAATCTATCCAAGTTTTTCTGAGAGCATTCTGCTCATCATTTCTTATCCTATGATAGTATTCCATCAAAGTCATATAACTTGTTCAGCCATTACCCAATTGATGGGCATTCCTTCAATTTCCAATTCTTGCCACCACTAAAGGTGCTGCTATAAATAATTTTTGTACATATAGACTCTTTTCCTTTTTGGTTTTTTTTTTTCCCTTTTTGTTTTTTCTGTCTTTGGAATACAAACCCAGTAGTGGTATTTCTGAGTCAAAGGGTTTGCATGGTTTCATGGTCCTTTGTGCATAGTTCCAAACTGCTTTCCAGAATGGTTGAATCAGTTGACAACTCCAGCAATTCATTAGTGTCTCAATTTTCCCACAGTCCCTCAATATTTAACATTTTCCTTTTTCTGTCGTATTAGCCATTCTGATAGGTTTGGGTGGTACCTCAGAGTTATTTTAATTTGTATTTCTCTTATCAATAGCGATTTAGAGCATTTTTTCATATAACTCTACATAGCTTTGATTACTTCATCTGAAGATATTTCACTTTTTCTTCCATTCTTTTGACTTTGTTTTATTGTTTCTTGAAGTCTTATGGAGTCATTAGCTTCCACTTGCCCAATTCTACCTTTTTTCCAACATTCACTTTTATAAGATTTTGAGTTCCAAATATTTTCCCTTCCTTCTCTCCCCCTTCTCTAAGATGCCAAGCAATTTGATATAGGCTATACATGTATAATCATATTAAACATATTTCCACATTAGTCATGTTGTGAAAGAAGAAGCAAAGTAAAAGGGCAAAACCACGAGAAAGAAAAAACAAAACAAAAAAAAAGAAAATAGTATGTTTTGATGTGCATTCAGACTTCATAGTTCTTTCTCCAGATATGGATAGCATTTTCCATCATGAGTCTTTTGGGATTGTCTTAGATCATTGTATTACTGAGAAGAGCTAAGTCTATCAAAGTTGGCGTCATACAGTGTTGCTGTTATGGCATACAATGTTCTTCTGGCTCTGTTCTCTTTATTTTTCTTTAATTCATTAATTTATTTTTAGTTTTCATCATTCACTTTCATAAGCTTTTGAGTTTTAAATTTTCTCCCCCTCCCTCCCTTCCTCTATCCCCAAGATGGCGTGCAATCTGATATAGGCTCTACATATACATTCCTATTAAACATATTTTCACATTAGTCATATTGTAAAGAAGAATTAGAACCAATAGGAGAAACCACAAGGAAGAATAAAACAAAACAGAAGGGGGAAAAAAAGAGCAAATATTATGCTTTAATCTGCGTTCAGACTCCGTAGTTCTTTCTCTGGATGTGGATATCATTTTCCATCATGAGACTTTTGGAGATGTCTTAGATTCTTGCATTGCTGAGAAGGGCTAAGTCTATCAAAGTTAGTCATCGTACAGTGTGGCTGTTAACTGTGTACAGTGTTCTCCTGGTTCTACTCACTTCACTCAGCATCAGTCCATACAAGTCTTTCCAGGTTTTTTTCTGAAGTCCACCTGCTCATCATTTCTTACAGCACAATAGTATTCCATTACATTCATATACCACAACTTGTTCAGCCATTCCCCAATTGATGGGCATCCCCTCAATTTCCAATTCTTTGCCACCACAGAAAGAGCTGCTATAAATATTTTTGTACATGTGGCTCCTTTTCCCATTTGTATGATCTCTTTTGGATACAGCCCTAGAAGTGCTATTGCTGGGTCAAAGGGTATGCTCATTTTTATAGCCCTTTGGGCATAGTTCCAAATTGATCTTTAAAATGGTTGGATCAGTTCACAACTCCAGCAACAATGAATTAACATTCCAATTTTCCCACATCTTCTCCAACATTTTTATATATATACACATATACGAATATATATATATATATATATATATATATATATATACACACACACACACATACATACATATACACACACACACATACATATATATATACACATACACACATTTATTTTCCTGTTTTGTCACGTTATATATGTTATGTGGTACTACCTCAGAGTCGTTTTGATTCGCATTTCTCTAATCAGTAGTGATTTAGAGCATTTTTTCATATGATTGTAGATAGCTTTAATTTCTTTGTCTGAAAACTTCCTGTTCATATCCTTTAACCATTTATCATCCAATTCTAATTTTTAAGGAATTATTTCCTTTGGTGAGCTTTTGAACTTCTTTTTCCATTTGCCCAGTTATGTTTTTAATGAGCTCTTTTCTTCAGTGAATTTTTGTACCTCCTTTTCCATTTGACCTATTATACTTTTTAAAGGAGTTCTTTACTTCAGTGAATTTTCGTGTCTCTTTTACCATTAGGCAATTCTGTTTGTTTGTTTTTTAAAGTATTATTTTATTCAGTACTTTTTGTGCCTTTTTTACCAAGCTGTAAATTCTCTTTCATAATTTTCTTGCATCACTCTCATTTCTTTTCCCAATTTTTCCTCTACCACTCATCTCTTTTTTTAGCTCTTCAAGGAATTTTGCTGGCCTTGGGTCCAATTAGCATTTTTCTTTGTGACTTTGCTTATAGCTGTATTAATATTATTGTCTTCTTCTAAGTTTATTTATTGGTCTTTCCTGCCATCATTAGTAGCTTTTTATGGTCAGGTTCTTTTTTTGTTGTTTGCTCATTTTCACAAACTATTTCTTCACTTTAAACTTTATGTTAAAGTTGGGCTCTGTTCATGTGGAGATGGGGAGGCACTGTGGCTTCACCTTTTTCATTCTACTGTTTTCAGAGGTAGTTATGAGGGTTTGCAAGTTTCCTGTGCTTCTAAGGTGGGGTGATCCTGGGAGAGGTGCAGTCACTGCTTTCCTGGTCTATACCCTGTCCCTTACCCAGGAAAGGCCTCTCATCCTCTGCAGCTATAAATACTATTACTCCTCTTGGCCCTGTGACTGAGGCTCCTGCTTTCTTATGGCCACAAGTGCTAGTATTCCTCTTGGACCTGGAACAGTGACCAGCGCTCCTGTTCCCTCATGACCAATCACAAACATTCTTCTCCACCCAGAAACTGCAACCCAGAACTGCTTATGGGCAATAGAGTTGCCAATCAGTGCACACTACACCCAGTGCCAGCAAAGGGTCCTCTCTAATCTCTTTCTGGCCACTTGTCTAATCCCCTTAATGTCTCTGGGCTGAGAGCTTCTGAAGTTGCTGCTTCTATTGTTGTAGCTGCCTCCAAGGTCCATCGCTGGTGCTTGCCCAGAATCTGCACCTATCTCTGGTGTTACAGACATCTCTTTCAGACCTCCTTAGTTGTCTTAGGCTGGAAAAATGTCTCCCTCTGACCTTTTGTTGGCTCTGCTGCTCTAAAATTTGATTTGAGGAGTTATTTTAAAGTTATTTGGTAGAGACTGTTGGGAGAATTAACTGGGCCTTGGCCTGAATGCCACCATCTTGGTTCTGTCCCCCACTACTTTATCTTTAAGAAGAGTAGTTTACATTCACTGCTGCCACTTCTCCAAGCACTCACACCTCAAACCCTACAATGTGTTTTCTGTCTGTGCCAATCTTCTGGAATGGTTCTCCTGTCACCAGTGGCCTTTTTATAGTCCTCATTCTTTTTAATTCCTCTGCAGTATTTGACTTTGGCTATCAAAGACCTTTAATTTCCAAGATACAGCACTCTTATGTTCCTATTTCTAACTCTCTGACCAATCTTCAATATTACTTTGCCTCTGTAGCCTTTTCTCACCCTGTTAAACGTGGGCCCTGTACTTGGCTCTTTTCTTTCCCTATACTCTTGTTTTGTTGTTTTCATCCACCCCTGTGGCTTCAGTTCCCACTTATAAGTAGACGAATATTAAACCTCCATCTTCAACATCAACCTCTCTTCACAACTCCAGCCCTATGTTTCCGACTGCCTACTTGATACTAAGCAATTGAAGCAAAGAATCTGAGAATTGACAAAAATCTCAGGCAATCAAATCCAATTATAAATATGCAAAACTATATTTATACTAACCCCTTCAAAAAATTTTAAAAACCACTTTGCCTTCTTCTGTATTTTTGAGGGGAATTAATATTCTCCCAGTCATCCAGGCTCAAAACCTCATGAATCACCTTTGACCCTTTATTTTTCCTCATTCTCCCCTCTCCCCAATTATTGTGTAGAGGAAAAATCTACTGAACTTGACAACTAATCCTCAAGTCTAGCTTCTTCTTTCCACTCTCATGTAATCACCTTAGTTTAGCATCCTCACTTGGACTATTATCATAATTTCTTCTGTGGTCTTGCTCCTACCAATCTGTGTCCTCTAGAATCCGTGTCTTATATCATTGCTTGTAAACGTTCCTGATGCCTTACTCCACTAATGTCACTTATTTGCTCAAAACCCCAAGGTCATACACTTTGTCTTGGAATTCAAGTTTAGCCACAGTCTGACTTTAGCCTACTTCTTTTTCTTTTATGTCATATTAACCTCCTTTACATACTCTGCATTTTAGAGCTGTCCCATTTCTGTGCCCTTGCTCACACTGTACCCCATGACTGTGATGGCCTCCCATCACTGACCCAATTCTATCTGTTGAGATTCTTCCCTTTCTTCTAGGCTTACTACAGCCATCCCCTTCAACTGATTTCCCTCAGTGGAAGCACTCTGGCCCTCTAGCTCGATTTCTGCTAGCACTTTGTTTGGATCTCTCCTTTGCATTTATCTAATATAGTTTGTTTTAATCCTATCTTTTCATGAGCTCCTTAGATCAAGGGCTATGCCCTATTATATCTTTGTGTCTTCGTTGCTTAATATGCTGTCTTACATGTAGCAGACATTTAAATTCAGCAAACATTTATTATGTTAACATCAGACTGTGTCTGACACCTCCTTACAATGGCAGAGCTACATTTTCAAGTTGAATTTGAAGCCTTTGGGGGATCTGTATTTCCACAGAACTGTGGGTAATATCTGGTGTGAGGGGTGAGGCAATACCAGTCCAGGCTGTGTGGTTAAGGCACTGACCATTTTTTTTTTAAAGCAGAATTTTCTGTTTACTTTCCGGTCTCAGGGATGGGATTTTGGGTCCTATAAGTTTTGTTAGACACTTAACAAGGAATCAAAGGATATAGGCTTGCTTGGATTCTCTAAAATATCCCTTAAAACTATAAGCAATCTGATTTGATTGATAAGAATAAGTGAGAAGTTTTTGTTGTTGTTGTTGTTTGTTTGTTTGTTTTACTGTTCAGAATCAGTCTGTGGTCATGAAAAAAAAAAGCATAGAGCTGGATTTCAGAATATCAAGTTTCCAAGTTCTGGCCTTGCTGTTCAATAGATGTGAGACCTTGGGCAGGTCACCTAACATCCATGACCTCAAATTCATTACCTTCAAATATAAGTGATTTGGACAAAGGGAACGCAAAGTTCTCTTCGATCAAATGAGTTAATGTTTGTAAAATGCTTAGCACGGTGCCTGACATGTAGTAGGCACTATATAAATATTTATTCCCTTTCTTTGAACTCTTTGATCTTATACTTACAAAATAGTTTGTTGAGGTAGGTAGATGGTGGATGGAGGAAGCAGGGAGCAATGGACAAGTGTGAATTCAACCAGTACCTATGAATGCAAAGGAAACTAGTTAAATTGAAATGTCATTGTCGATTTTTTAAAAATGTACATAGTCTCTAGATTAAAAACCCCTGATTTAGTACTTAAAATTTGAAGCTGAAAGGAACCTTGGAAAGATCATATAGCCTTTGATCTAGCCCTTTCATTGTATATGCAAGGAAAATTACTTGCTGAAGTAGTTGTCCGAGTTGCTGTACTTGTCATACAATTAGTTAATGGTATAGCCAAGATGAGAAACCAAATCTACAACCTCCTAATTCATTGCTATTTCTGCTATACCACATTGCCTTTTAGTATCTGTTGTAAGAGAAAATAACTTCAATTATACCTTAAATCAATTAACCATATGTGTGTGTGTGTGTGTGTGTATGTGTGTACACATACATACACATCCAACCACCCAGACTGCCCATGACATCAGAGGCTCTGAGTGAAGATGGTCAGATCTGCAGCTACTTTTTTAAAAGCCATTTAAAAAGCTATGATGTCCCCAAGTCATGGGAACAGGCCAGGCTACAGACACAAAAGGAGGCCTAGTGACACAGCACAGCACATTTGGGCATGAAGCTTTCATGATTGCCTACAAAGGGCATCTCCTCTTCACGGCTTCTACATCAGGTCCAGGGGCCCAGAGAGCCACATGCCAACTGTGTGCCCAATGAAGAAGAGTTCATCTGAGGAGCTTCACCTGTCCACCAGCCTTCATCTGGAGAAGGAGGAGAGCAGGAAGTTTGAAGATCAGATGTGTCAGTGGCTGGCTGGAGACATGGAGCCCGGGGTAGACTCTAGCTCTCTCCCCCTCTACTTTCCTCAAGCTGTCATATCAATGCCTCATACTCTTCAGCTGGTGCTCTCAGCAACCACCAGCAGCAGCTGTTGTGTGTGTGTGTGTGTGCGTGTGCGTGCGCACGTGTGCATGTGTGTATGTTTGTGTTTGGGTGGTGGACCTCTTTGATATTCTGGTGAAATCTATGGACTCCTCAGAATGATGCTTTTAGTAGCACAGGAAAGAAGGAAGCAAGCATGTATTAAATGCTCCCCTATGTGCCAGGTGCTAAGCCCAGAAGCCATAAATACAAGCAAAAAGAGGAACTCAAGAACAGAACCAGGAGAGAAATGCATAAAATAAAATACATAGGAGTACAAAGGAAACCAAGAATATTGAAATATAGATATATTTTTTTAACTTTACAGACTCCCTGTCCTAGATCTTTTAATATTGTGTCAATGGGGCATACAGACTGCATCAGTTAGTTCATGCTTTTGCAACATGACCAGGCTTCCTCTACTTCTTGGAGTGCTCCTACACAGTCTCCTCTATTGTAACCAATGCATACGTACTGCACACTTTTCCATTGTCTTTTGGGCGGCGACCCTCAACTTGAATTCTTCAGACACTGTGATATTCTATGACTCACAGACATTGTCATCAATCAGCAATACAGCATAGATGGCATTTATAGAGCGCTTTAAAGTTTGCAAAACCTTTTGAAATTTTTAGTCCATAAGAAGTGTCTGTTTCAAGGAAATGCTTGAGATGATTAAAAACATTACATAATTTCCTTTCCTAAAGGCACTCCAGCCCTTTCTCTTAAGCCCAGTTCTGGACATAGTTCATTATGTATTCAAAGTGTTTATCTGAGATAAATGGAGTGGTTATTATTATTAAGCACATGTTTCTTGAGCACCTAGGTAGTACAGTGGATAGAGCGCTGGGCTTAGAGTCAGAAAGATTCATCTTTGGGAATTCAAATCCAGCTTCAGACTTTTACTAGCTCTGTGACCCTGTGGGCAAGTCACTTTCCCCAATTTGCCTCAATTTTTTCAGCTGTAAAATGAGCTGGAGAAGGAAATGGCAAATCACTCCAGTATCTTTGCCAAGAAAAACCCAAATGGGATCACAGAATCAGACACAACTGAAATTGCTGAACAACAAAAAGGGTAAACTCTTGCCTAATTTCATCCAGAACTTTCTGAAACATTACATACAGAGAACAAGAATTCTCCAGTTAGTATCATATTCAGAATTTCTCTTTAGAAATCCACTTTAGGAAGCATATGGAGGATTGATTAGAGAGGAGAGAGTCCTCAGAAAGATAGAACAATGAAAAGACCATTGTGAAAGTCTGGAAGATGAGGAGGCAGCTAGATTGGGCAGGATAGCACACTGGGCTGGAAATCAAAAAGACTCATCTTTGTGAATTCAAGTCCGGCCTCAGATACTTACTAACTGTGCGATCCTGGACAAGTCACTCAACCCTGTCTGCCTCAGTTTCCTCATCTGTAAAATGAGCTGCAGAAGGAAATGGCAAACCATTCCAGTATCTTTGCTAAGAAAATCCCAAGTGAGGTCATGGAGAATTGGACATGACTGAAAAAATGAATTAACAACAAACATGTTTCTTATTCATTCGTTTGGATTTTGTACTCCATGGTCATAAGATACCTTTGGTGAACTCCTATTTCACTGTTTTATACCTTTCTTGTTTTTATAATTGGGCAGTCACCCAATAGTTATCTCTTCTGTTACATCTTTCAAAGATTCTAAAGTGATTCCAATGCATGCATGGGAGACACCTTGCTAGAAGAGATACTTTTAGATAGAATTTTGCTCCACCAAATTAAGCACTTTTTTATAGTCCACAATAAGTACAATTAGTACTTGTAGTCTCTCTACCTCTCAATTATTTGTGTGATTCGGAAGATAGAGTCTTTTGTAAGGTAACATTTGCAGAAACCTTCCTTTCCTCTCTCATTCCTTCATCAAGGTTTCTGTGTTGTATATATTGATTATTCTTATACAGATATTGTAGAGATGAAAAGTATTCTTTTGGTCCACTACATTGTTTTCTAAGACTTTAGTATCTTCCCCTTTTTCATTTAGCTTGACAATCTCTCCCTTATTCTGGTCTCAATTCTGCCCTTTCCAGTTTGGGTCTCTTTTGTGTATATTTAGTCTAATCTAGCCCATGTTTTTCTTTTTTATTCAATGTTAGCTTCATTTCTTCATGCAGTACTTTGGAGATTGATTTTAGAGTACAGATGCAGTAGCTGTACTTATTAATGGTTAAAGTAGTTTGTTATAAAAATTTTTACAAATCTTTTCTGTTTCTCTTTTTTCATCTTTAAATGTCCTCAAGATGTCTTTTGTTTATTTCATTCTCTTGCAAAGATTTTTGTAAATTAGTCTTTCCCTCCATTACTTTTTTCTTTTATGAGGTGAAACCTCTCATAATATTTTACAAAAAAAAAATGTTTTCCTTGGATCCCACATCACTTAGTAAGAAGAATAAGCATTGTCTACCAGAGTCAGTTTCTAGGTTCTTTTGTTGTTATTGATTGACTTAGGTTAGATTTCCTAAGAACACTCCTATAGTCTGTGTCAAAGTCAGTTTTTGTCCACTTTCCATGTCTGCATCCATCCATATGAATGATCAGTATTCATATGTAGAGTTCAATTCCTTTTACAAAAGGCACTCTTATTGTCCCTTGTAGAGCAAGCCTCCAGGCTCTTCCCCTTGACTTTGGTCAAGCTAGAGAAGACAAAAAAAATTCCTTAGAATACTTTGATTGTTTACTACTTACCAAGTATCCCTAAACTATTGGGAAGATCAGATCTACTCAAGTTAAATCATTTTTTTCTAATCCCTTAGTTTTTACATATAGGAGTCTTGCATCCTAAGGAGAAATAAGGATGTAGTTCTACTATGACCCTCACATTCAGCCAATTACTACCCTAGAATTCTAGAATTCTAATGGACATCAGAGATGGTGGAGTTTGTGGTCTTTCTCTTCTTCTCCTTCCATCCCTCTCCCTGACTTTCTCCCTTTTCCTCCCCCTTCCCCTCTCCCTCTCCCTCTCAATCTCCCTGTCTTTCTCTCTCTTTCTCTTATTCTCTCTGCATATATACATACATGCCTGTGTTTTTTAGCTGTTTTTAGCAAGTGTTTATATATATATATATATATATATATATATATATGTGTGTGTGTGTGTGTATGTGTATATATATATGTGTATATATATATACATACATATACACACATATATATACATATATATGTGACTTTTTTTTTCTCTTCTGTGTATGTTGGTTCATTTATCACAAATCATTTTTTTAAGGTCAATTGTCAATAAATGTAGTAAATTCCAACAATAATAATAGTAATATCAAGAAAAAGGAGGAAGAACTAATATTTGTTTTAAGGTTTGCCAAGTGCTTATCTTATTTAATCTGTTTTAAAATCTTGTGAGATAAACTGTTATTATTAAGTAATATGAATAGAAGAATCTGATCAACCCTCTCTTCTTTTCAGTTGTTTTCTACTTAACCCAAAACCCTGACTACTTTGGGGGTTGGGGGAATATGTAGTGCATTAAAGCCACCCCAGTGAGATTTTGGTGTAGGACTTAAGTGGAGGCTAAAGCTTTGGGTAGTCCCTAAATATTTCAATTATTACCACATCTTTTCCCTTTCCTAAGACCTTGTTTGTATTTAAGGCATTCTAGGGCCATGGGGCTGTTTAAGCTGCTAATTATATATATGAAATTGTTTAACCAGTATTCCCAAATTCCAATCAACCAGCCAGGGGGTGTGAAGGAGCTAGCTTGAACTTTTCAGTCTGAGTATTCACACCTGGGAAACTGGTGAATATAAATCCAGGTTTGATTCATTGTTTTCTTGATTTTCTAGATTTAAGAAAATGTTGGAGAAAATGTGAACAATGTAGATTAAACTTAAAAGTGTATCATGTATATTTTCCCCCTGGAGAACCAGTTATCAGCACAACTTTGAATAATCCTCATTTAGGACTGTCTCTAGTGAGAATACCCTGTAGTGGTCAGAAAGAAATGAGTATCACTTTCTGAATCAGTCATGTTATAGGACAATGTTTAGTGTGTTCATACTGCTTTGAGGTCTATGGAATAATATTCATTCACCTTTTTTTTTTGCTTTTTTAATGAGGCATTTGGGGTTAAGTGACTTGCCCAAGGTCACACAGCTATGAGTATCATGTGTCTGAGGCATAATTTGAACTCAGGTCTTTCTGACTCCAAGGCCAGAGCACTATCCACTGTGCCACCTAGCTACCGCCATTCACATTTTTTTTAAGGTTGGGAGTGATCTTTTCCCAGAGCTTGGTTGCATCCATTAATAACATTTAGAATCATAGAATCTCAGACTTGGAAGAGACTTTTGAATGCCATCTAAACAAACGCATAATCAATAAGCATTTATGTGCAGTCACTGTGCTAGGAGGGGCAGCTAGGTGGCACAGTGGTTAGAGGTCTGTGTTCAGATCTGGCCTCAGACACTTCCTAGCTGTGTGACCCTGTGCAAGTCACTTAATCCTGTTTGCCTCAGTTTCCTCATCTGTAAAATGAACTGGAGAAGGAAATGGCAAACCACTCCAGTATATTTGCCGAGAAAAGCCCAAATGGGGTCACGAAGAGCCAGATGTGACTAAAATGTCTGAACAACAGTAGCACTGTACTAAGCACTTAAGGTACAAAGAAAAGGTAAAAGCATCGCCTGCCCTCAAGGACCTTACACTCTAATGAGGAAGACAACATATATAAATCAGTACATTCAAGATAAATACGGAGTAGATTGGATGTTATCTTAGAGCTTATGGCCAGCTAAGGAGTTGGGGAAGACGAGGAAAGGCCTCCTGGAGGAATCTAGGGAATTTAATAGCAGATGATGAGAGAATGAGTGCATTCTAAGGATAAGAACAGCCAGTACATAGGCAGAAGGTGGGATGGGGTGTATAAGGAATGGCAAGTATGCAGTTTAGCTAGACCATAGCTAAAAAGAGAGTCCTCTCTAAAAACTGTCCCAAGAAATGAGCCTTCTTTGCTTGAAGACTTCCAAGAAGAAAGAATTCCCTACCTGAGGCAGCCCATCCCTCTTAGAGATAGCTCTAATCTTTAGGAACTTTTTCTTTACCCCAAGCCTAAATTGACCTTTTTGCAGTCCATACAAATTGCAGAAAGATGAAGTGAGGAAAAAGGTGGTTGCATAGCTCATAAGTTTTAGAGCTAAAATTCACAATCAATCCTCCTATCACCAAGCCTAGTGCCCTTTCTAATGCCTCTTAAAGTGATTTTCCATAGGAATAATAGATGATTTCAGTAGTTCAGAGCTTGTTGGAAAATGTTCTTGAAAAGGTGCAAGTAAATTTTTGTTTTAGAATTGTAATGTGCTCAACTAAGTGCTCTGGGCTGAGCTTCTTCACTGGGTTTATAACCCAAAACTCATTTTCAAAGGAGTCTCCTATTTGGTGCTATTCCTAGGTCTTGAGTCAGGACAGGCTGGGTGGAGTTACTATTACTATAGAACCAGGGTCAGGACTGGCTACAGTTCCAAGTACATCTTCTAAGAATAGAGCTTTATTTGGTCAGCTATAGGTACTGCAGTACCTCGGCCTCATTTGCAAATAGGTTGAGATCATTGACTAAACTTTGGTGTCAGGAGGAACAGTTTTGATTTTGCTTTTTTACTTAAAATTCTGTTGTCATTCAGCCCTTTTTTTCCTGTCCTGCATTTCCCACCTGTGAAATGGGTATCAGAGGGAGTTTGTTTTAAGAAGTTTTAATAATAATAATAATAGGGGACATTTATAAAATGCTTTACACTTGAGCTTCACAATAACTCTTTAAGGTTGACACTATTATTATATCCACTTTACAAATGAGCAGACCCAGTTCCAGAACAGTAAAGTGACTTGTCCAAAAGGACAGAACTGAGCAAAACCCAAGCTTTCTTGACTCTGAATCCTACACTCTATCCAGTATACCATGTTACAAGGATGCTTCCTTGAATTAGAGTATTTTTATTGACAAAAATTTTCTTTAAATCTGACCTATCTTTAGTAAGCTGCCCACATCCATATGTTTCACATATTGTCCACCTGTAATGAAAAGTTAAATATTTTCTTTTTTCTCAAGTGGAGTTTTTTCTACCCTAATTTATCTGAAAGGAGGCATATGCATAGGCTCTGTACCTGTTAATTTACCTTTGTTACTCAATCAGAAGAAATGGGTCGTCATTGAAATCTGGCAATGTGGCTTTTTAACTTGGCAGAATAATCTCATTATGGGCTTCCCTAGCCAAAAATAATAATTTTTTTTTAAAAAAAGATCCATGATTAGTACTAGTAGTGTTTTCTTTCTCCAAGTATGCATCACATCTTGCACAGCATTTAAATTATGTCAACTGTCTGCTAACCATTTTTCCTTTTCTTTTGCAGCCTCCAAGTCCGTTATAAATAGTATGCTGCGGGACCCTTCTCAGATTCCAGATGGAGTTCTAGCAAATCAGGTCTATCAGGTATTAATCACAGCTGTCCATTCTCAGTGGCGATGCTGTTATCTGCCTAGCAGAGTAAAGGATTTTAAACCTCATTTAATTACTGTCATCATAAACTATCACTGAGGTCAGGGTGCACCATAAATGGCAAGGCAATATTTGCGAGAAGAGCATTTCAGTTTTTAATAGCTTTGCTTTTATAGTGAATAAAAAGCATGCAATTTTTGTTTTCTGTGATTAAATCAGAAAAAAAACAGCCCCTTGATAGCCTTTCTTCTTTCTTCTTCTTCTCCCTTTTTTTTAAAAGAAAAAAAGAAAAGTAATTATTGTTTTTAGGCCATTGCTTGCCTGTAATAGTATGTACTGTTGCCCAACACCACTCCTCTTCTCTTATTTGTTGGCAGTGTATCGTGAATGACTGCTGTTATGGACCACTGGTAGGCTGCATCAAACAGTATCCTTTCCTATAAACTGTTAGGTGCACAATCGGCGAGCTCAGGCTCTGCAGAGGAGACGTGTCTCGCCTTAACCTGACATAAAGTTCTGCTTCACGAAACACATTTCCTGCTCTTCTATTGTACATTCAATCAATGGGAGGGTCGCAGAGGACCTCTCTCTCCTCCTGCTTAAGAAAAACCCAAGGGAAGGTGTCAGTTCAGCAGTCGGACATTCACACACTTATTTGAAACTGCTTGGTTTCTGATGAGATAAAAGGTACAGAACCATTAGGCAGGTAACCTACTGTCCTGGATTGTATTTGACTGTTTCTATGGAATTTTTTTTTGATGTAATAAAATTCCATTTAAAATGGGTGAAATAGGATCAGATTCATTGGAATAACTTTCTAGCCTGAGGTTAAAGGTGGTGAATTCAATTAAGATATCAGAGACTACCACCTTTTAAAGGAAAGAAGAGTCTTATTGCTTAAATGGCCGATTAAAATCTGGAGGTAATGTTTAGAGTTCTTTAAATTCTTATCCTATTCACCCTTCCCAACTCTGTACTGAATTTTAGGCTGTGAGATTATTCCTGCTTACTGTTATGGAAAAAAAAAAAGGATCACTAGTTGTAAATCAAAGCTGCTGAAATGATTTAAAGAGTTAAATTGATTGAATAAAAATACTTTTTAAACTAACTTTACTAAAAATTATTATTATGACAAGAGATAATGGATTCCTGTAATTATTGTGAAAGCATTTTCATTTTGAGGCTTCTTTGTAGGGAGAGAGTAGGGGAAAGGGCAAGGAAAATAGTGATCTAGAACTGTGTTTTTTTTTCAACATCGGATTCTTCTTCCACCATGGCAGAGTCATGACTTATTTGTAACATAGTCCTAGAGTTGCCTGGTCCAGTAGAACAGTTTGAGTGACTTACCCATGGTTAAACAACTAACATGTGTCAGAAAGAGAATTTGAGTTCTGGTCTTCCTGATTCCAAGACTGGTATTCTAGGGGACAAAGCCTTTCTTTATATTAAGGTGTAACAAACAGTATGAAGTCATTGGCCCAAATTTTTGTGTTCAGTTTAATTTCCAAATACTGATTTTTTCCCCCATTGCATGTTTTTGGTCAGTGTAGATGAAACTAAAAATAAGTTGCCTGACCAAGGCCAGAGTCTCATTGATAGCTAATTGGGAGGCATTCCTCTAGAAGCCTTTCATGGGTCTTATCAAACCCAAACAAATTCCCCCCTCCCCTGCACCCTTAGGAAACTACAACAGTGCATAGACTTGTAATTTCATAATAAATGTTTGTTGTTCTATAGATACTGCTTGAATACCTTTTTCTCTATCCTTCAAATATAAACTTAACTCTGATTTTTTTTTGTCTTTAATGGAGGGCTGTAAGATATTTAATGCCTGTTAAGTTGAGTTGTGTAATTACATGTAACCAAAATCTTTTGAGAATTAATAAAAAGACAGAACTAGCTTCAACACATCTTTCCATTACACCAAAGAGAGACAACATCTCTATCCCTGTCATCAAATTAACGAGAGTGCTAGAAATCTTAAAAGTTTGCCAACCTCATGTTCAGCACATTTGTATTACAACTAATGTTGTCTCAGAGTATCTGGTGCTGAATTAGATGTTAATTTTAAAGCACATAAAATAGTTAAAAATCAATTTAAAGTTAAGGTTTTAAAAGCATAATGTCTTCTGAAGGATTGCATATTGATTTTAAATATAACTCTCTAATTATAAATGCATGGACTAAAGTATGAAGTCAACCTCTTTGTAAATGCCAGGAGGCTATTTTTCAGTAATAGTTCAGATGCTTACGGGAAACTAGATTGCTGTACTGCTGGAGTAGAAAATGGCTTGTGAGGTTATTTACAAGTTTTGCCCCATGGTCACTGCCATACATCAATAATAGGTATTATTATAGACTAAGTCTAAGTGTTTCTGCTTATGGTGCATTATAAATTCTGTTTGCAGTATTTTCCTTACATTTTTGCTATCATTCAATTTCCCTTTTTGGCTCTGTTATTGCCAGTAGAGTTTAATGTAGGACATGATTTCAACTGATAAAGACAGTGATAGATGTATGTAAATGGATTTCACTAGATTATGTTTTTTGCAGTTCCATGATGACTGTTGCTAGTAAAATTACTGGTTTTTTACAAGCTTTATTTTCCAGTCCTTGCACTTTATCTAAATTTATAGCAAGTAAAACATCATAAAGGAATAGATTTTTCCCCAAAGTTTAAATTAGCCGTTATTTTTAGCATGCTAACTATGATAGAATGGATGTTACATTCTGGAGTTTTGTTTTTACACAGAGATATTGCAGATTTTTGGGGGTAGTTTTACATTCTTTGAGGCAGCATGGAGTAGTGTATGAAGGACTAGCCTTGGAATCAGAGTCAGTGAGACCAGGATTCAAGTCTAGACTCTGATATATCCTTTCTGTGTGACCATAGGCAGGTCACTGAACAGCATATTTGATGCCCTAGGCAACTCTCTAAGACTGTAAATTACAGATGAGTTGACAATCTTATTGGTAGAAGGAGTTCCCATGCCAGAAGTTTCTATACAGATATAATCACAGATCATTCTCTCCCCCACCAAAAAAAAATACAAATACAAATACAAGTTCCACTTCTGATGTTTACTGTTTGTATGACCTTAGGCAAGTTACTTGACCTTGCTAGACCCTCAGTTTTTTCATCTATGAAATGGAAATGGGGGGGGGAAGGCATGGAGAATAAGTAAGTGGAGTAGGTGGCCTCTAAGTTCTCTTCCAACTGTATTATTCTATGATCTTGCATCAGTGACCTTGACTGATCAACAAGAAACACACAGGGTATGAGATTTTCATCAAATATTTTATTTTACTCTAAATAGAATTACTATTTTCTCATGACAGGAAACATGGAATTCATATGCTATTCTCTGAGTTCTGTGATATTTACATTGCTCATGTTCAGCAAACTACAGCAGTTCATGAGACAGAAAAGCACACATTTATTTAAAATGATAGGTATAAAGCCTTTTTATTCCATACAAAAATATGGCCACCATAATTTTCTATGTAGAATGAAAGGAAAAACTGATTATTTGCTAATAGGAAAAATGAGTACCAAAAATAAGTATCAATAGTTATTGTTCTTCCTTTTTTCCCCCCTCTTTTCACCTTATATCTTGTCTTCCTTTCCTTCCACCCTGTCTACAGACATAGAATAAGTAGGAAACTCTCTACTTCAGCTTTCCAAAGTAACTTCTGGACACAGTGTGAAGGGAAAGGTAATAATGCCGGAAGCTTAAAATGCTGTGGGTTTCATTTCTGTGCCATCAGTAACCTCAGTTTCATGATTCAACATTTTGGATGTAAATAATTTACAGCCATAAAAGTGAAGGCGTATTTTATGTGGGATAGAGGTAAATAATTTAGGTCTCAAATGTGGGATGTCCCAAGTAATCACATATGCTTGAGTAGTATTAATCAAATTACTTCAGTGAATTCTACAAAAGCATGAAAATTTTGTAACTTTATTTTCAAAAAGAAAGTGTTGGGGGAAGGTATTGATATTAGAAATTAAAGATGAGAAACTGCATTTAAGAGCACCCAAAGAAAGAAAAGAAAACATCAAAAGAGGTAATAGTTCCTGTAGTCTCTCACAACTTTCTCTGATAAGTAACATGTGTCAATATCCTATAAATTGTAAGTTGTGTTTTTTTAAACAATGATAAAATCTTAATGCTTCACACTTTACAAAGGCTTTTCCTCAGAAGAACCCTCTGAGGTTATTGTGCACACACTTGCCCCTCCAATTGTACAAATCCAAAGATCAGAGAAGTTATGTGACTTGCCTGTTGTATGAAGGTTAAGATGAGGGCCAATAGGGACTCCAACCTACCCAGGCCTTTGGACTCCAAGTTCAGTGCTCTGACTTATACTTGTTGATAAAGAACAAAAGAATTCTATAGTCGCTGCCCACAAATAACCTCTATTTTTATCGAAGCTGAAGTCTTAAGATGTGTATAATCAGGCTCAAAGAATCTGCTGTAAACCATAGAGTAAGTTATGATGCAGGCCAGGCCAACACTGTCAAGGTGAAATGAGGAATTTAGGTAATTATCTGGAAAATTGATAACAAATGATTTTGTCCGAACTAGTTAAGAAACTAGGGAAAAGGCAGTGTAGTTAACTTTAACTGAAAGAGCCCCTGGACCTACTGACATGGAAATTGGGTTTAATTTCTAGCTCTGACAATTACTAGCTTTCTGGCATTGATCGAGTGACTTTACCATTTTTAATCCTAAATCAGCACCTGTAGAATGGGAATATTAGTGTTTCCATTACCTACCTATCTCATAGGGCTGTTGAAAGTAAAACATTGTCTAAACCTTAAAGTGCTATATAAATGTAAGCTCTTTTATTTTTCTCCCCTTTATGTGTGTGAATATAATAATAGCCGATTTATACAGAGGTTGGGTTTCTAAGGCAACCTCAGCCAACACAGCTGAAAATCTGGAAGTAGAAAAGATCACAAGAAACCTGAAATAGCTCTTCTAGAGTTGCAGTGCTAAATTCAGTCCCTGAGGCACTCACTCAGATCTTTATTGATTATTATTAATTATTATTTATGTATCATAATGTTTATTATTTATAATATTTACTATTTGTATTATTATTTAAATATAATTATTAATAAGCTTAGTTATTTTACTTCCTAGACCACAGTTGACTGAAGGGGGAGTACCCTAGAAGGGAGGGTGGAAGATACTGTTAAGCAACAGGTGCTGATTATTGTTGCTTTTCCGATACCTGTGCCTGACAGCAAGGGAGAAGGCAGAAAAATTCAAAAGCAGATAGAGAACTGCTCT
The DNA here is from genome assembly GCF_003287225.1 of Phascolarctos cinereus. Taxonomy (NCBI): domain Eukaryota; kingdom Metazoa; phylum Chordata; class Mammalia; order Diprotodontia; family Phascolarctidae; genus Phascolarctos; species Phascolarctos cinereus. Next base: position 180,327,409 of record NW_027555736.1, read on the forward strand.
CTGTATTCCAGCATAATACAAAGAGAGATATTTACAGTGATTACCCTGAATTGCCAAGGAAAAGGTTGTTATCTTTATATCAATTTAAATTATATGTGATATATGTACATGGGTTTTTAAAGAGAGGCATCATAACATTATGAATGGAAAACTGGCCTTAGAGACAGAAAGACCTGACCTAAGTCCCACTTTTGATATGTATTGTCTATGAGAATCTGGGCAAATCACTCACTCACCCTCTCAGTGCCCTAGGTAACTCTCTAATACTATATAAGTTGCAGAGAAGGTGCCAACCTACATGGACAGAGGGATTTTTCTTATTAGCATGCAAGCTCCTTGAGGGGTAGAATTGTCTTTTTGGTTTGTATACGTGTCTCCATACTTAGCGCAATGCCTGATAAATACTAAGCCCCTGATAAATGCTTTCTCTCTCTCTCTCTCTCTCTCTCTCTCTCTCTCTCTCTCTCTCTCTCTCTCTCTCTCTCTCTCCCCCTCCCTCCCTCTCTTTCTCCCTCTCCCTCCCTCTCTCTCTCTCCATAGAGGAATTCCCTATATCAGTGAAATCACAGCTCCAGTTCTTACCCATGTATTTAATAATTACAGTAAACTTTTGTCACTCAAATGTGTGAACTTCTGTTTCTCGGATAATTCTATGGTCCAGAATATCTCATTCCCAAACAATGGTAGGCGAATAGAGGAATCACCATTTCACTCTCTTGGATGGACCTGTATTTGTGTTGGTACCATTTTTTTTGTTTAATGACAGCCTTGTTACCCACCTTAACTATCTAGCGCCATCGGACATGAACATGAAGTCCTGCTGAGAGACTTGCTTCTAGAGAGAAACCTGTCCTTCCTGGGTAAGTACTGATAGCCAAGCAGATCTCCTTTGGCTTCACATATCTCTAGTGAATGATTAAAAAAATACACACACACACACACACACACACACACACACACACACATCTCAGATTGCACTGTATTATGTACTAAAGAAAGAGTAAAGGATGATTGATGGTGTACATGTTATCTTTTATTGATTTAGAACTGAGCAGGAACTCAGTTACCTAATCCTCTATATATACAGCACATGCAGAGGCTTGCAATTAATATTTTATAGAATAAGTATCTGAAAAAATGCTTTAATATCTGTTGCAGTATTACTTTTGGTGTCATGAGATATTAACTATAATCTAGGCCTTATGAGAGTTAGAAGGGGACTGAAGAAATAGTATCCATAAAATGCTTTATGTATTAAAAATATTTGGCTAGAAAAATTCACATTAAGGTATGTTTTTCTGATTTTTAATAATCATCTAGAATCCTTTAGGATTTTTTTGATGGGAAGTAAAAGAATCATTAAGCTGTTTTTTATTGATTTAAAAAATATTATTCTTATTTTAGATTCAAATAAAATAGAATAAATGGTGGGTATCTGTGTGTTTATAAGTGTTTTGCCAGATATTTTTCCTTTTAATATTTGTTCAGTATCAGAAGCTAACTCCCACTTAAATAAAAGTTATGTGATAGCTTTTATACAGAAGACTGGAAAAAAATGACAACTGACTAAAAACAATTTGGACTTCGAAAATGGTAAATGGCCATTCTTGATATACAGGGTGAGGTGGCAGGGAGAAGAGAAGCCCTCAGTTTGTTTAAAATCCTAAGCACACAGTATTACAAAATTACTTCTACCTATTTCATTTGGATATTTAAGGAAACTCTACATTATAGCCTTAAGAGGAAATCAAAGCACATTGGATTATATTGGCTTTGTATCAAGTAGACAAAGAATTGGTGAAGAAAAATCAAATATAGAGCAATTATTAATGGTCTAGTGCCACGTTGAGAAAAGGTTCTGTGGGGGGCCTTTTTGGATTCAATTCTCAATATTTTTATTAATGAGTTGGATGAAGGAGTTAAAAATGTTATCAGATTACAGATGATTTGAAGCTGGAAGGCATTTTAGACGCAACAGTTTGGCTGGAATTAAAACATAGTGTGAAGTTGATGAATTAGGGAAATGGTCTCAAGTCAGTGCAATAAATTTCAATAAATAAAAGCAATAAGATATTTCACATGGGAAGGAAAAAATCAAACATCAAAGCATTTGAAGAGGAAAGTAGCCATGAAGTACAAACACTACAATAAATGGAAGAAATCCAAGGGATTGTGTTTTGGGTTGTATCTATCAGAATAATTCAGGACAGGTTCAGAGCTCTTGCATTCCTGGAGTTTTGGGAATTATCCCAGGAAGCATCCCAGGCTAGACAATAATGTTAATGAACCATAGGGCAGGAACTTCTAGCAACATCTTATTTCAGTTTTCAGTCAGGGGTCAGATAGCAAATGGAACATTGGGTTAGAAGATAGATTGAGTTAGAGTTAGAAAGTAGGTGATAGTGAAAGGGTCACTATCAGGCCATTAGTAATTGGTCACTAATTACTATAGGAATTAGTGATGGACTTAGAGTCTAGAAGAACTGAATTCTAATTCTGCCTCAAACACTTAACAGCTGTGGGACCTTGGGCCAAAAGTCACTTAACCTCTCTTGGCCTTAGTTCCCATATCTGAAAATTGAAGTTTTTAATAATAGCATCTACCTCACTGGGTGGTTTTGAGATTCAAATCATATAATAGAGGTAAAAGACTTTGCAAACTTTAAAGCGCCCTATAAATGCTAGGTATTATTACATCACCAGCCAAACACCTACACCTCACCAATCTTTTGGCCTATTTCCCTAGCCACTTTTGCTACAATCATCATACCACCCTGTCCCTTAAAATAATAGACAGCACTTTTACAAAGAAATTTTTCAAAGCACTCTTCTCATTTGCTCCTCACAATCCTGAGTGGTAGGTACTGTTATTATACCCATTTTACAGATGGAGAAACAGACTGAGAGATATTAAATGACCATCCTAGGGGGTCACACAGCTAATAAGTGACTGAGGCATGATTTGAACTCTAGTCTTTTTTTATTTCAAATCCAATACTCTGTCTACTATGTTACTCAGTTGCTTTAGAAAAATGAGTTGAGTCCAGTACCTCAGACCCATATCCTCTGCCTATCTCCTAAACTGTGCACTTTACTCAGGTCTTCTTCCCCAGTCAATCAGCATAGAACCAGGAGCTCTCTCCAGACAGGTAGGCAAAGGGCATAGTTCTGGGTCTAACTTTACACCAGAGCGTTTAGCTCATTTGTATCTCTTGAATAGGGTGTGCCAATCATGAGTCACTGAGAAATGCTATGAATAAAGAAGGCTATGAAGGAGCCAGCCTGGAGGTTAAAACCAACATTGAGAGTGGTCAAAGCATCCAAGAGAAAATTTCCACGTGTAGCTCATTGACATGAATATTTCCAGGGACCGCAGAAAGATTTCTCTGGTTTTTATGTGTGATAGTGGTCCAGGGATATGAGAACTATAGAAGTGGCCTGATATTTCCAAGGCACAATGATGACCTTTGAGAAACACATACATGTTGGGTCTTTATATTGTTGATGATCCATCTTGTCTATAAACTGCTGTTTTAGAGGTGAGGCTTCATCAATTTCCATGTATGTTTGTTGTGCACTTTTCTGTAAGTCGTTATGCCCTCCCATCAATGTTCGCTGCCCTCTTTTTCTAGCAGAAGGAAAAATGAAAAAAAAAAGTTGTGATATCAAATATTTGGTTAATATAGGCTGTGCTTCTGCTTACACCAGAATAGGTATGATGCTTTACAGAGCACACCTAATAAAAGATAGATGTGGGGATCAAGTTAAAACATCATGGTAGAAAATAAAAACCTCAAGTGCTAGTCCATAAAGATTTAACAGGATGAGAGGTAAAAGGGTATTGTGAAGAAACAGAATGAGAAGTGGACAATTGAGAGTAGGCATTTTATCCCTCCCTGTTTTTCCCTCCAGACTCACCTAATGTCCTTTTAAATCACTAGCTTTTAGCAAAAAAAAAAAATCCTCCATTCTTTTACCTGTAATTCCAGTGTCCAAGAGGGAGGAAGGTAAATACCTAGCATTTGAAACTGGAAAGCATTTTAGAAACAATAATTTCACTGAAATTAAAGGATGCCTTGATGCCTAGCACTGGTTTTACCATAAGAGGATCTGGGTTCAGGTACTAGCTTTATCCCTTTGAAGTTTTGGGACCACAAGTTGTATGTTATATATTATTATTGTTGTTATTATTGCAAGTGCTTAGTTCGAGTTTATTTTTGTTGTGATGGCAGTCAGCTATTATTATTATGGTTAGATTTCATTTGTAGCAATCTTGCGTTCCTAAAAGAACGGGGCAGTTAGGTGGCAGAGTGGATAGAGCACCAGCCCTGAAGTCAGGAGGACCTGAGTTCAGATCTGGCCTCAGACCAAACACTTAACACTTACTAGCTGTGTGACCTTGGGCAAGTCACTTAACCCCAGTTGCCTAAAAGCTGAATGAATGAATGCATAAATAAACAAGAGATTATAACACAAGAGAGTGAGATGGTAAGGAGACCACAGAGATAGATACATAGATAGGTGTGACAAAGAGGAAGAGTAATACATATGGTATGGCACATGGAATATTTTACCATTGTACAGAAAACAGACAATTTCTTGGTGTTTTTTTTTTAAGAACTATTAATGAAATCGTTTCCAAAGTAAACTGACAAGATCTGCTTCTAGGAAGGTATTCAAAATTACCCCTAGATGTATATAGGAGGTGGGCTGGCCTGCGCTCTGTGCACACCTATGGAACCCATCATAGGACACCTAGTTCTTGTTGGGGAGGATGATAGGTAGGACTGTGAGGAGATAGAATGAGTCATGTTGATTCAGAAGTAGCTCTTTTTAACTATAATTCTTTTTTTTTCTTTCTTTTTTTCTTTGTACTCATTCAACAATCTGTAATATGGAAACTGGACTTAATTATTTTATTGAATCATGCCCAAAGATGATAACCTTTACTTAACCTTAAAAATCAATTAACTATAAGAAGTTTGACTGTGCCCTTTTGTTCTCATATTTAGTAATAGTAAAGCTAGGTATCTTATCAGCATGTAAAGAAGGTGGTTAATTTATTCTATGCATTTTAAGTATTTTATTATAGTACTGAATTAGCACGTGTTTATTTAAGATTAAAACATGAAAATGCAGTGCCTGGTATGAAATATTGTTATGGGGTAGTCATCTTTTCAGCTTACAAATGCCCCTTCATAATGATTAATTGGGCCTAAAGTACTATGCCAGGCAAATTTAGATAGTACATCATTTAAAATCAAATGGTAAAATACTGGTAAATAAGTAGACACTTGAGTCTGATCTTCCTTATTTACACATGTACACTTTGAATCTTATAACAGAGCTGCACCAAATATGTTTGTTTTTCTTCAGACTCTCTTGTGATCAGACATAAACTGCTTCACCTGGTGTTTCCAATCCCATGGGATTTCCAGTGATAAACACCCCATCCACTCATTAGTCATAGTTTATGTACTAGCCTTTCAAATACTAAGAATCATAACTTTTCTCATAGCTTTCCCTTTCTTAACTGTCAACCCAGCCTATCTTATTATTGACTTTTCCAATGTAATGTCCACTTTTTTCTTTTTGTCGCCAAAAGACAAAAGTCTCCTGCTCCCCTGTTTTTTAAAGAACAATATTTTCTGACCTAATTTTGGTTAAATTTCAATAAATAGTTATCTTGCCAAGGATTTTTATCATTGTTCAAAGGACGACATGACCCTGACCCTTGTTATTGGCAACTTGTCTTACCAACATAGTTAATTTGAATTTTACTTTTTAAAATGGAATCTGGAATTCTAGCACATTTTAAATCCCATGGGAACTAAAGGACTTTAGCTATTTGTGAAAGTAAGTGAATTTAAAAGAAAAAGTTCTTTGAGCTCCTTGGAGGAAAGGAAATCTATAAATTTGTGACAGTTATTATGCTCCTGTTTTTAAGCAAACCATTATACCCAAGCAATTAGGTCAAATGTTAACAGTCAATAATTTCCCTTCACACTTGAATTAATATCCATGGGTCATACCATATGACTTTTCTAGGAGTGTTGATGGACTTGTGTTAACCCATTCAGATTTTCTCACCAAGTGCCCCTCATTTGTGACCAAATGACATGGGTTTTCAAGATGATCTCATTCTCATTATATTCTAACAATCTGAGCTAACTGGTTACAAAGTGACCAGGTGTAGTGTCAGCAGATGATAAATCTAGATGTGCCTGCCTGCCAGTTATCCAGAGTTCATTTTGCCAGTAATGTGATCAGAATCTTGAGCCTAGCATTGAATTTATATAACATCGTTGCTCTGAGGCAAATAAGATTCTTCACAGACTTTCCACTGACCATTAGGTATTGTGGTCCTCCTCATAGGACCCATGTGAAATAGTTAAAACACTGCAGTAATCCATCCCACTTCCAGCTTGTAGATGTGGAAAATATGTTTTGTTCTCCCAATGGAAATTATAATAATTTATGTAGTAAATGAATAATGAGACTGTTTCCTGGGCTTTCTTCTCTTTGGTTTGTGGGAGCTTTGGATAAGAAAGCAAAGAGGAAAAGACCTGAGAAATAGGAACAGGACAAGAGTACATATATGGCTGGAGAAAATAAGAAAAGAAAAAGACATTTCTGACAAAGACAAAGAAGATAAACCATTGCTTTTCCCTCACCTTCCACGAATTGGCAGACTTCCAGGTGGGAAAAGCTTTCATTAGGTAGCACCAAGACCAGTAGCTGGTACACATTCTCGTTAAGTTTGGCTGCCTTAATAAGGATGCACTAGAAAAAAAAATTTTTTTCTCTTTCCAATAAATGTTACCCTGTTGGGAGCAGCTGACAATTACTTTGAGTGACACCTTAGAAGCATTTGCTTTATCCCCCCTATGTTTGGTCATGCCTCATGTCAAACCAGCATATTTTACATGGGTCCTTTTCCGCTCTCATGTAAATACTCTGTGGGACTCCAGGAGGGTATAATATATAAAACTGAATAGGCTTAGTGAAGGATGTCCCTTGCTGTAAGAAATTAGGATCTTTGTTTCCTAAGAGTTCATCTGCTCCTGCTGCTTTATTCGCCACCTGAAGCAACAATCCTCTGCTGGGGAAGTGATTATGATGTGACAAACAGAGGATTATGACTTCAGGTGAAGAATAGGCAGCAGGAGCAGATGAGATTTAGAATACAAAGATCCTGTTTACATGCAGATGTTAGCAGTAGAGGAGAGACTAGAAATAAAACATATGATTATATAGGCTGAAGTGAATTGAGAAAGATGGTTATTCCATGAGGCATTAGCTGTTATTTAAATTCTACCCTTTCTGAAGGTTAAAAATAAGATGTGATTCTCATCGTAATTATTGTAGTAGTCTTTAAAAAAAAATGGGCCAATTCTCCTCCTTCCTAAGGGAGCAGAAATGTCAAGGGACTATGATAATGATACTTATGTATGTCCTTTTCTTGAAACTCAAAAGACATAGGTAGTTGATGGCTTGAGCATCCTGGCCCAGGTTAGGTGCTACCAAGATTTAAAGATCATCTTCCCGGTCACTCTTCTGTTATGTCTCTTCCAGGCTGCTGTTGCTCCTGCTCCTGTTCTTAGGTTTACCTTGACTTAAGGCCAAAATCACGAACAGCCTAGAACCCTCCATCAGCAGGAGCAATATAAGCTACTGATGTGATCACTATCACTCTAATACCATGACTGCCAACCTTTTGGTGGAAAACAGCTACTTTTTATCTCCACAAAGTTTTCACATCAGTGCAGGGCTGGGACAGAGTAAGGGAGGAGAGAATATGAGCCCTGTAAGGGCTGGCATCTGTGGCGATGTCTTCCCAGTGATCAGTTGATATGTTGACCATTTAGAGACTTCTGCTCTAATGCAATCTTGTGCCACTACTGTTGTCACGTTGTGGGAGGAAACGGGGGGAAAAATGCATGGGATCATCGATCTAGAGCTTGAAGGGACCATAGAGGCCATCAAGTCCAACCCCCTTATTGGACACGTGAAGAAACTGGGACCAAAGAAATTAGATTATTTGCCTAAGGTCACACACAGCTAGTAAATGTGAAAACAGCCATTTGAACCTAAGGTCTCTAACTCCAGACCAATGAACTTTCCACTTTACCGTAGACAATTATTATTAACAAGACTCCAGACTGTTACTCTTCATTTATTAGTTCATAAGTAACATGCTACTAAGAAATGTAATGGTGCCAGTAGCTGGGTTATTACGTCAAAAGGTGTAGCAAATTTTATTACTCCTTTATTTCTTAATGAATTTCTCTCCAAAAATACAATAATTTGCGATGTCGTTAACAATACATAGGGGATTTTTTCTTGTGATGTCATATTTACTTATCTATTTGCTAAGTTTGATGATACTTCAGAATTGTTTTAATTTATAACTTTGTTAGTGGAGTGGAATAATTTTTCAAGTTTTTTTTGTTTTCTTTTTAATCCATGTTTACAGTGTTATGAATTGTCCATACATATCTCTCATATCCTACACTAGGTCCTGTTACAGTGCCTTGTTTTGTTTTGTTTTATAATGTAACTTTTATTTTACTTTTTTTAATCACGAAACATTGATTTTCTCTCTTTTCTACTGCCCTCTCTATTAGGGGTGGAGAAGGAGAAACAAAAGCCTTGTAACAAATATGCATAGTCTAGCAAAATAAATTCTCTCATTGTCTATGTCCAAAAATGTATGTCTTCTCTTAAGACCTCTCTATTAGGAAGTAGACAGCATAGTTCAACAGTTGTTTTTTGGAATTATGGCTGGGCATTGCAGTGATCAGAGTTCCAGTTTTTTGTCTTTCTTTCTGCTTTCTGTATTCTTTCTGCTTACTTCTTTATACGTCAGTTCATACAAGTCCTCTCAGGTTTCTCTGAAACCATTCCATTCTTCATGTCCTTATATTACAATAGTATTACATTATATTAATATACTAGCATTTGTTTAGCCATTCCCCAATTTATCAGTACCCCCTTAGTTTCTAGTTTTTGTTGTGGTTTTTTTTGCCATCACAAAAAAGTGTGTGTTTATATATGTATATGTGTGTATATACATGTGTGAATATACATGTATATGTGTGCATGTAGCTCCTTTTCCTCGTTCTTTGATTTCTTTGGAACATTGGCCTAATATTGCTATTACTGGATCAAAGGTTATGTTCAATTTAATGACTTTTGGTACACAGTTCCAAACTGCTTTCTAGAATGGCTAGGCCAATTAACTGTTCCACCAGCAGTGCATTAAGTTGGCTATTTTCTTGCAGCCCCTCCAACAATTGCCATCTTCCATTTTTGTCATGTTTCCAATTTGATAGGCATGATGTGAAATCTCAGAGTTGCTTTAATTTTCATTTCTCTGATTATTAGTATTTTTTTTTAGGCAGTTGGGGTTAAGTGACTTTCCCAGGGTCACAGAGCTAGTGAGTGTCAAGTGTTTGGTCTGAGGCCAGATTTGAACTCAGGTCCTCCTGACTTCAGGGCCAGTGCTCTATCCACTGTGCCACCTAACTGCCCCCGATTATTAGTATTTTTTTTCGTCTGGCTCTTGATAGCTTGGATTTTTTCCCTTGAAAACTGCCTGTCATATCCTTTGGTCATTTCTCAATTTGTAATACAGTTCTATTGTTGCTATTTCTTACATATCTTGGAAATGAGACATTTATCAGAGAAATGTGCTTCAAAGATTCTTCCCAGTTTTCTGATTCCCTGTCATAGAATTGGGGAACTTTGTTTCAAATAGGCCATTTGAGAAGACCACAAGGTCTGGAAAAAGCCTTATGGGCTAATAGCTTGTATGTATGTATGTCATCCAAGGGCCATGCTAAATAAATGTAAAGAATCTGATTTCCAAATTAACCAGGGTTGAGTTTTGGAACCCTATAATTTTATATCCATTCCTGTAAATTCTGTGTCAGGCTTTCATATGATGTGTTCAGCAATGATGTTTTGAGTTTTTGAGATGATGGGGTTTTTTGCGCATTTTTATTTTTATATAATTACACATGTCACCCTTGTTCCTGGTCATTTCTTCCATTTTTTCTTTGATAACTGTCAATTCAATTGCTTTTCTTATCTTACCATATTAAATTAAGTTGATTTAGCATGAGTACTATCTTCACCCTGTTCTTACAATGCTGCCTATCACCATTAGTATTGGTGTTAGCAACCAGCCTGGGTTAAGCTCTAGAACTACACATCTGCAGTCTGACTCAGCATATATTTTGTACTTCGTAATTGGGTCACATTGACAAAGGTTGTGAGTGATCAATCATCCAACATTTATTAAACTGCCTACTATGTGCCAGATGCTGAGAATTAATTACAATAAATGAAATAATCCCTACTCACAAGGAGCTTACTTTATAATATGGAAGACAACAAGGAGAGAGAGACAGAGACAGAGAGAGATTATAGACACAAAGTAATTCACTGTAACCCTAATCCTAACCCTAATGACATATCTAACCCTGAGGGTTAGGGGGAACACTAATAGTGAAGGAATAAGGAAAGGCTTCATGCAACTTAAAGCTGTATCTTGAAGGAAGAGAGGGATTCTATAAAATGGAGGTGAGGAGGCAGTGTATTTCAGGCATGAGGAATAGCCAGTGCAAAGGTATGTACCTGGGAGGTGGAGGGACAAGAGAGAAGGCCATTTTGGCTGGATGACAGAGTACAGAAGGGAAATAATATACAAGGTTGGAAAGATAGATTGGGGCCAAGTTTGAAGGCCTTTAAAAAGCTAAACAGAGCAGTTTATATTTGATTCTAGAAGTTATCATTTTGAACCTGTGTATACATGCAAGTGATTTTATTTGGTGAGAACTATAAATTCAAATGTAATAATGTTAACATAATCTTAATGAAAGGCATATCAGCACAGTGGGGAAAAAAAGAAAAAGCCTGCTTCAGAGTCAGGAAATATTAGAGTTCAGGTTCCAACTCTGACCCATACTGGTTTCAGGACCTTGAAACAATCATTGGATTGACTACATGAGTTTCAGAATAGCTTGTCATCAACATTGGAAGGGGATTCTCTCATCAATGGAATGCCCTGCACCATTGAAATAATAGATTTGGTTAATTAAAAAATCTGATTGTTAATATAGTTTTTATTAAAATAGGATTAAGCACAAATATAAATTATGATTCTGTAATATATTACTATGTTAACGTACTAGTTTTATATTAATAGATATCCATTGTAAGTCCTGCTTCATCATCGCATTGCTTGGACTCTTCTAAAACTATGTCAACCTTGTGTAAGTTTCACTAGATCTTAACCAGCAGAAAAGACTTTGACATGGAGTAAGGGTTGGTTCACTGTTCATGATACAACAATACAGTGGGAATGGGGCAAGAGTCTTGTCTAGAGGGTGAGCCCTAATTAGCACTGTGGGGTTTGTCAATTCAATTCAGGATACCCGGGGCTTGGGCCTATTTTCTCATCTGCAAAATGAGGTTAAACTAGATGATCTCAAAGTTCCCTTTCTCTTCAAAAATTCGCCTTACTGATTATGCAAATCTAAGTTTTGCACAAAGAGCTGTGAAGTCTACTTTTAGGAAGTGTGGAGGTGGAAAGGCATGGCCAGTCCAAAATGCTTCTAGGATTAAACATTAAAATGGTTTCAGAGAGAATAACAAAGAAATAACTCTAGAATAGAAAAAAAAGATGCATTGTAATTCATGAAAGAGGGTAATCTTCCATTTTCATAAATATACAGTGTTGACTGTTTTCCATACATTATAAATCATCTATATACCATTTTACAGGTATTACTTTGATAAAATTCTAGATAAACATTTTCAGATTTAATTTTCATCTTCATTACTTTCGTTTAATTTGCCACTGTGAACTGAAACTTGGTGTAATCTTTTACCACAAGGAAGACTTTCTTTCTTAAACTGAAGTCTTTTTAAATAGCCGAAACAACACCACCACCTCCAAAAAAAATCCAAACCACTGCCTTGTCAATTGTTGTGTCCTTCTGGAAGTTCTAAGTAGATGTTAACTTACTTCAGATGTGTTTTGTCCTCATGACTCAAAATCAACCCTATACTTAAAAAAAAGAAAGAAAGAAATTGTGTAATTGGTATGTAATTGGTTTGGGTATTTTGGGTATTTGGGAAAGAGGGGGGTAGGTAATTAAAAAGCCAAAGGAATTAAAGTTTCAAAATGTTCTTTACACACGAGCAATTTCTGTTTTTTCCCCATCCAAAGGTAGTCATGAGGTTTTAAAAATAAGCTAAGACCTTTATTGTATTTAAAAATTAAACATCAGTTGTGTCTGTGAATAAAGCTATATTGATTTTGGTTAAACTGGAGAGAGAATCATTGAAACACATGGATGGAAATGACCTTGAAAGATTATCTAGTCCATTCCATTGCCTACAGGCAAGTGTCACCTAAACAATTTCAAACAGATGGCTATCCACCGAGATTGTCCCCAAAGATCTTTAGGGAAGCTCCACTGGGGTGTTTGAATTTTTATTTTTCCTTATTTTTGAAAGTCTTACACAAGAATTTACCATAATTAAGAAAGACAGCATATCCCACCCCTTCCACTAACTAGCTCTGTGACCTTGGGCAAATCACTTAACTTCTCTGCACCTCAGTTTCCTCAGTGCTAACACAGAGTAGAATTAGATAATCCCTTAGGTCTCTTCTAGCTCTAAAAGTCTGCTATTAAATGAACATTCAGGAAGAGAACATTATTTATTTGCACATGGTGAACGCCAAGTATTATTGAATTGGATTGAATTTGTTCCATTTTAAGGTAGAATGTTTTATACGCTTTAATTGAGTAGATAACAGTTGAAAAGTATAGTAAACCTAGTTTACCAGTTGTGACATAGAAAGGGAGGACCCTTCTCTTCCAAATAAGTAATATGCTCTGAATTAGGCACCCATAGATGAAACTGGAAACCTCCCTCCTATTATTGTCATGAAAATGACTTTGACACACCCATGTTATCTTTTATCCCTTCTCAGTTAACATCCATAGGGTAAAGAAACCTTTACTCTTTTTTTTTCTCCCCATCTTGTCCCTCCACCCACCCCAAGATGAAGGGCATTCTGAATACCCCTTCCCCTAATCTGCTCTCCCTTCTATCTCCCATCACCTTCCTCTTCTATTTTCTTGTAGGGCAGGATAGATTTCTGTACCCTATTGCCTGTATGTCTTATTTCCCAGTTGCACGTGAAAACAATTTTTAACATTTGTTTTTAAAACTTTGGGTTCCAAATATTCTCCCTTCTTCCCTCCTCACCCACCCTCACTGAGAAGGCAAGCAACTTAATATTGGTTATACACGTGGAGTCATAAAAAACACTTCCATAGTAGTCATGTTGTGAAAAACTAAGTATATTTCTCTTAATCCTATTCCACTCCCCATTTATTCTATTCTCTCTTTTGACCCTGTCCCTCCTTAGAAGTGTTTGCTTCTGATTACCACCTCCTCCAGTCTGCCCTCCTCCCTATCATCCCCCTGCTCTCTTATCCCATTCACCCCTATTTCCCCCCCTAGGGTGAGATAGATTTCCATACCCAATTGAGTATGTATGTTATTCCCTCCTTAAGCCAAATCCAATGAGAATAAGATTCCCTCATTTCCTGTCACCTTCCCCTGCTTCCCCTCCACTGTAAAAGCCTTTTCTTATCTGTTTTATGTGAAATAATTTACTTCATTCTACCTCTCCCTTTTTCCTTTTCCCAGTATAATCCTCTCTTACCCCTTAATTTTATTCTTCAGATATCATCTTCAGCTCGCCCTGTGCCCTCTATCAATCTGTCTATATATGTATATATAGATATATGTGTATATATACATATAATTTTTTTCCCTCCAACTACTCTAATACTGAGAAAGGTCTGAGTTACAAATATCATCTTTCCATGTACAAATGTAAGCAGTTCAACTTTAATAAGTCCCTTATGACTTCTCTTTCCTGTTTACCTCTTCATGCTTCTCTTGAGTCTTGTACTTGAAAGTCGAATTTCCTATTCAGTTCTGGTCTTTTCATCAAGAATACTTGAAAGTCCTCTATTACACTGAATGGCCATTTTCCCCCCTGAAGGATTATGCTCAGTTTTGCTGGGTAGGTGATTCTTGGCTGTAATCCTATCTCCTCTGATCTCCAGAATGTCATATTCCAAGCCCTCTGGTCCCTTAATGTAGAAGCTGCTAAATCTTGTGTTATCCTGATTCTGTTTCCACAATGCTGGAATTGTTTCTTTCTGGCTGCTTACAATATTTTCTCCTTGACCTGAGGACTCTGGAATTTGGCTACAATATTCCTAGGTGTTTTCCTTTGGGGATCTCTTTCAGGAAGTGATTGGTAGAATCTTTCAATTTCTATTTTACCCTCTGGTTCTAGAATATCAGGGCAGTTTTCTTTGATAATTTCTTGAAAGATGATGTCTAGGCTCTTTTTTTGATAATGGCTTTCAGATAGTCCAATGATTTTTAAGTTACCTCTCTTGGATCTATTTTCTAGGTCAGTTTTTTTTTCCAATGAGATATTTTACATTGTCTTCTATTTTTTCACTCTTTTGGTTTTGTTTTACAATGTCTTGATTTCTCAAAGTCACTAACTTTCATTTCCTCCATTCTAATTTTTAAGGAAGTATTTTCTTCAATGAGCTTTTGGCTTTCCTTTTCCATTTGGCCAATTCTACTTTTTAAGGCATTGTTCTCCTCATTGGCTTTTTGGACCTCTTTTGCCATTTGGTTTAGGTTATTTTCTTCAGTATTTTTTGGGGTCTCCTTTAGCAAGCTGTTGACTTGTTTTTGATGATTTTCTTGCATCACTCTCATTTCTCTTCCTAGTTTTTCATCTACTTCTCTTACTTGCTTCTCAAAATCCTTGCTGAGCTCTTCCAACACCTGGGCCCCTTCCTGTTTTTCTTGGAGGCTTTGGATGTAGGAGTTTTGACTTTGTTGTCTTCTTCTGGTTGTATGTTTTGATCTTCTTTGTCACCCAAGAAAGATTCTATGGTCTAACTTTTTTTTTGCACAATTTGCTTATGTTCCCAGACAAATTACTTGAGTTTTAAACTCTTTTGTTAAGGTAGGGGTCTGCTTCCAGTGTCAGAATGTACTGTCCCAAGCTTTGGGGGGTTTTGTGCAGCTGTTTTCAGATATACTTCTAGGGACCTATGAATTTTCAATTCTTCCAAGGTGGTACAACCAAGGGCAAAGTGTTTACTCCTTTCCTGGCCTGTGTTCTGTTCTATGAGTGACCACTGCCTTGGAACTGTGAGGAAGATTCCCTCTCCACAGCCACTACAGCTCCACTATTCCAGCGCTCCTCCTCACCCCAGGATCACTATTCAAAATTGTGACCCAGATCCAAGCATGGGCAAAACAAGAGATTCCTGCCTCTGCACCAACAAAGAGATCTCTGCAACCCCCCTCTGATCAGCCACTCATTTCCCCCTCCAGTCTGTGGGGGGGGGAGCTCCATAAGCAGCTCCCACAGCCACCACCCTCGAGCTGCGCCAGGACTTGGGCTGGGATCGAGTTTCTCACTTACTGTGGTCCCAGACATTTCCTGCTGACTTTCTAAGCTGTCTTTGGTGTGTGTGGATTGAGAAGTCTGGAAACCACCACAACTGCCCATGATTCAGTCCCCTGAGGCCTGCCCCAGGTTCACTGAGGCCTGGTCTTTGCCTGAGCACCCATACTGAACTGTGCTTCTCTTCCAGCCTGGCATAATAAACCTTTCCAATCAACCATCCAGGTTGTTTTCACCTGGAAATTTGTTTTGCTGTCTTTTTGTGGGTTCTGCTGCTCTAGAATTTGTTTAGAGCCATTTTTTACAGGTATTTGGAGGGGTTTAGAAGAGAGCTCAAGCAAGTCACTGCTTTTATTCCACCATCTTGGCTCCACCCCCGAAACTTTTACTCTTAAGAACAATTTTCTATCAAGAAAGGGGCAGGGTTGTTTTTAGTTTGTATTTTTAGAGAGCTTCTTGGCTCTGGAGTCAGAAGACATCATTTCAAATTCTACCTCTGACAGTATCTTTGTGACTGTGGGCAAGTCACTTAACCCTAGTTTCTTTTGTTTAAAAAAGAAAAAGACTTAGGATAGCACAGCATCCTGGGAGCCAACCTATGTCATGCCAATCCTCAACGACTATCTGGCTAAGACATAGCAAAACTGGTCAATGAGTTCTCAAAACCAGAAGTATTCAAAAAATGAAAATGAAGCCTCAGAACCCAGCATATTTTACCAAATAGCAACAAACAGCCTTATCAGCCAATCTGTACCATGAGTTAACATGCTTCCAAAAAGAAGTAGTTTATTCATTAGTGTAGTTGGCACACTCTGAAGCAGAGGTTCTTAAACTTGTTTTGTGTCATGAATCCCCCCTTCCCAACCCCCACCCCAAAACACACACAGACACATCTTTGAATGTCTGGTGATGCCTATGGATCCATACATAAAATAAAACAGATAGGATCACAAAGGAAGCCAGTTATGCTAAAATACAGTTTTCACAAGCCAAGTTCGTGGATCCCAGGTTAGGAATCTGTGTTCTACATGATAACTTCTAAGATATGATTATGGTTTGTTTGTTTTTTTAAAAAAGATTACAGGAGCAGCTAGGTGGTGCAGTGGATAGAGTAATGGCCCTGGAGTCAGGAGGACCTGAGTTCTAACCTGGCCTCAGACACTCATTAGCTTTCTGACTCTGAGCATGTGTCCTAACTCCAATTACCTCCCACCACCAAAAAAAAAAAAAAATTTCATTAGCCAGTTTGGGGCTGCTAATGTGTCCACTGTAATATAGGAAAGCACAGACCAAAGAGCCAAATCACAGAGGAATTTGAGTCATAGTCAAGTCTGAACTTTAAGGGCCTAACAACAGCCTTTGAATTGTGTGCTTGAAGTATCACTATAATTTCTGGCTTTTCCAAACCCCTCCTCCCACCCCAAGCTATTTAATAAAGATTATTTAATAAAAATTAAAGTCTTGTCTCAGCCAAGATAGATATTCTCTGACCGGGTTACTCAAAAAGGTTCAAAATCCCATGATCTCAAAGATCTCTCTCCTGAGCTTTAATAGAGATTTGTTTGTTTTTTAAAATAATATTTTCCCAGTTACATGTAAAAACAATTTTAAACATTCTTTTTTAAATTTTGAGTTTCAAATTCTCTCCCTTCTTTCTCCCTCTTCTCCCTAAGACGGTAAGCAATTTGATATAGGTTATAGATGTGTAATCATGCAAAACAGATTTCCATATTAGTCATTTTGGGAAAGAAAATAGACCAAAAAAAAATCAAAAAATAAAGTGAAAAATAGTATGCTTCCATTTGCATTCAGACTCAGTTCTTTCTCTGAATGTGGATAGCATTTTTCATTGTGAGACCTTTGAAAGTGTCTTGGATCATTGTATTGCTGAGAATAGCTAAGTCATTCACAAGTGATCGTGGTATAATATCTAATAGAGGTTTTGAGAATTTCCTTGATTATAGGGAATGAAGATTGACACCTCCCCACCCATCGTCAATTTCTTCTGTAAATGAACAAGATCCCTACTTAGCTAGGGATCTTTCTTTTTGCCTTCTATTGAATCTCACCCAGCTCTTTAGCGACCTATTAAGACATTGAGTTTTTTGACTAGGATTTTTACCTCAAAGAGAAACAACCAAGAGTTTACTTTATCCTACATCCTAAATGTCAATTGCCTTTAAAGGAGCAGGACCTTGATTTTATTTTCCTTTCCCTAACGCCATTCATCATCAAAACCACAATGTGTTTTTGGTCCTCTTGGACTTAACCTCATTGAACTGAGTTTTGCCTACCTAGTTTCCCATTCTAGATGAAAAATCACTGTGTCAAATATTGAAATCAGATTGACTTGAATAAAATAACTGCAGAATTACCCTACTTGACTACTTGCCTGTTGAACACTGAATCTTTGGCTGTTATTTAGCAATAATTATAGCATTTATGCTCCAAGTGGTTTAATGCAACTTAGGGTACACGTTTTGGAGTCTTAAGTCAGTAAGTGGGTTACGTAACAGCTAAAGGTCTCTTCCAAATCATTGAATGATATGAAAAATCATATAGCCTGTGCCTCTCCCTGATGATGGTTTTTCTCATGTCCCTTTTTCATCTGTTGTTTTGCTTCTGTGCTTTGGGTGTAATGTGAGTATAATAAGGAGGAAAGAAACTGAGTCCGCATTAAACAAACTCCCACCCTGTCCCATTCACATCTTCAGTAGGCTCTTATTGGCTCTACAGATCCTAAAGCCAAAAGACTATAGATTTACAGACTGAGAACTGATCATTTATCTTTCTCCCTACAGTAGAAAGTAAATTCCTTGTATTTAGGGACTAGTTTTGGTTTTTTCTTCCATTTTGTCTTTGAATCCTTGGCACCTAATGCGGTGTTTTGCACACAATGGAGTGCTTAATAAATGCTTGTAATGGACTCTGCAAAACTTCAGGCAACTTAGAATGCCATCCAGATAGATCTGAGGAAGAGCGTTCTAAAGGACCAGTTAGTCTGAGGGTAGATTGATCTGGTTGTGTAGTATATGTACAAAAGATGATGATTGCAAATTGCTGTGTTATTGGTGCAAATGTGAACTCATTCCAAGAAGATCTTGTAGCCTAGTGGTCAGCCAAAGGCCCCAACAACATTCTAATTGAGAGGAAATTAAATTAATTTCCTGGATAAAGCATCAGTTAGAGAGCCATGTGGTTTACTGAAAAGAAGACTGGAATATGGAACCAAGTTCTCTAAGTCAGAGATGGTGCTCTTTCCCCTGCATTCCACAATATTTGCTAGCGATAGGGAACGAAATCCTTCACTGGAAATTAACTAACCAGTATGGAAGAAGGTGAACTCATTGAGAGCAAAGATCCTGACTTTTTAATTTGTACCTGAATGCTTTGTAAATAGTGGGACCTTAATAAATGTTTGTTGAATTGTCTAACAATGAGAATTCCTTCCATCTACATGATATCTCCTCCTACTTTTTAAAAAGTATAATTTAAGTGCTTTATTGGTATCACATCCACACACACACACACACACACACTCCAACCAATACATGTGTATTAGCAATAGAGGCGATATCCTTTGCCTTTCTAGAGGATGAAACCAGGGACTAAGACATCAAGTATCTTGGTTAAGGTCACATCATGAAAATGTGATGACCCAAAATAAGCTTAAAAAGTAAAATCAGCAGAGTCCTTACCCTCAGGATCAGGAGAAATACCTATGCAGAACACAGTTAAATGGAAAGGAGGAGAATACATTGAGGGAAAACACAACATTAAGAATCCAACTCAAGAATATATGAATAGTTGAACTACAAATCATATTCCTAAAGTTTTGGCTCCATGAGTAGGTTGGCCATTGAATCAGGAAAGCATCACTCAGTAAGGTAAACTTTATGAAAGAGGTGAAGATCTCAGGACATCTTTTCTTCCTCATACATGCTTCTCCCTATACTTTGATTAGGGAAGCAATAGGAGCAAAAGCATTGAACTTGGTCTCATGAGATCACAGAACCCCAAAGTAGGAAGAGGTGTTAGGGTCATCTAAGTAGTCCAACCCATATAAGAGGAAGAATTCCTTCTACAGTATCATCAATAAGTACTTGTCCAGCCTTTGCTCAAAGACTTCCAATGACCTCCTCAGGCAGCCCATTCTTCTTTTGAACATCTATAATTGTTAGGAAATCTGTTGTTACATTCAACCAAAAAGAGTATCTCCCTGGAACCTCTTCTTCTTGTTCCTACTTTTCCCCTTTGGTTTCAAGCAGAGTAAGTCTAATCTGTCTTCCTCAGGTTAATACTTCATATACTTGAAGACAATGATCATATCTCTCCTAAATCTTTTTCTCTTCAGGCTAGACATCCCATTTTCTTCAAGTGATCCTCTTGGAGCATAGCCTCTATTTGTAGCATGTTCTTAGGATAACAGAAATTTCAGGTCGCCAATCTGCCTTCAGAGTTTTCCATAATAAAGAGAGCACTGGGCTAAGAGTCAAAACAGCTGGGTTCAAATCTGAGCTCCTAGTTTTGCTGCTGAGTCTTGGTTTTGTCATTTACTGAATAATGATATTAATATTTGGCCTACCTACCTCATAGAATTGTGGTGAGGAAAGCAGTTTATAAACATTAAAAAATTAGCTACTATTGTTAGACTGCCATGTCCTTTGGACTTAGTCATGTAGTCTTAGTTTTGGGGGTTTTTTTCCCCAAATATTAGACTAGGAAAACTGAATCAAAGTCTAGATGAGAAAGGGAAGCAAGACAAGTAATGGAGTAAAAGAAAACAAGAGATTCATTGTTAAAATTCCCTAATACCCAGTCTTCTCTACATAGTGGAAACATGAAATTGCTTGCAGATGAAAGGAACCCCTAGAGGTCATCTGCCCTCCTGCCTGCAGGCAGGATTCCATCCAAACCAACCTGCCTGTGTGAGTGTCTGTCTACCTTAAAATTCTCCAGGGACGTATAGGAAGATTCCACTATCACTCCTGGTATTTTATGTTTTTCTTCCCATATTTATAGAATTTAAATGATAGGTATTTGTGTTCATGATCTTGGTTCTGTGAGTTAATTAGTTTTATATTTCCTTTTTCAAAGGATTTGGACGGGTACATTGGATTGCTTGGTCACCTTTGAAAAATTTGTTTTGTACTTCTCTCTGAAACATAATTTTTCTTTTCAAAGTACATTTTAAACATCCACAAAGTTTGATCAAATTAAGTTAGTTGAAATAAGAATTAATCTGCCTTTGCAAACATCCACCCAGCTTTTAAAACTGTTCATCATTTCCCTGGAGCTTCAGCACCAGAGCACCTGAACAGAGATGATTTCATGATTTCCCTTTTCCATGAAATGTTCTAGCTCTTGTTGTCTTACTGCCATTTAGGAAAAAGAAAAAGTTTCTAAACATATTCATCTAGATTTCAGAGCTTTTTTTTTTCCTAGTAAGATTAGTTTTATTTCTGTTTCATTATCTGAAAAGTTCATTTGGCTTTTTCTTCTACTTCAAGGAGGAAAGTGCCTTAAATGCCAGCAGCCATGAGATTTGGTTTGGTTTAATGCTGTCGACTTATAACAAATTTTCACTTAAAGATCTAGTTTAAATATTGTTCTTGTCATTAAAAGGTTATTTAAGCTCAAAATGCTGACCTTTCAAGATGCACACAACAGTGTTCTAAAACAGAGTTTCTGAGCATTGGCCATGAAACCACTGTCTTAGGCTGATAAATGGATTGGAAATAAGCTACCCAACATTGGGAACGGGCCATTAATTTTAATCAAAGGTGATGCAGAAAGGCGAATGGGATGCATGACAATGTCAACAGCCCAGTAGATGTTAAGAGACCACACAGCCTTCCTTGTTACTTGGTTGGGCCATTAGTTGAGGTTGGGTGAAGACAGAAAGCCATGTCTGGAATTGAATGACCAGGTCACTCCAAAATCTAATGGAGAACTCCTCATTTCAGAAATCACATTGTAATGGCATTAGAAGTCAAGGACAGCATTTTGAAAATATTGAAGGATTTTTTTTAAAACTAAGCACTTAGCTGGTTTTCACAACTTTGTTAGCTTTCTGCATTTCCCTGTCTTGGAAAGCCTCACTTCCTTTCTAATGGATCATTGATATTTGCAAAGGATCAAGGAATTGAACGGACTTAGAACAAATCTCAAAGCATGTTTACTTTTCAAAATTAGATAATGTTAGTTGTAAAACTTTGGTAAATGCCACAAACTACAGCATGCCAAAAGAATTAAGCAGTATGATTAATACTCTACTCTGATTCTTTCCTCATCAACCTTTCTTCAACTTCATAGTTTTAATTCAAAGCAAAACTTGTTAAAAAAAATCATGAAAGCCTTTAATTCAAAACTTTAAAAGACAACTATGTTATACCTTGTTAAGAGCTATTAATATTAGCTTGTTAAGCATTATTAGCAAGCTCCATGATGGGGGAGAAAGCTACCTCTTTCAATCAGCAAATATATTTCTTTATTTTGAGTATTTTCAGTTACAAAAAAGTGCTGTATGACAGCTTGAATTAATGATGTTTATAATGAAGACATAAAAATGCAAAGGCGACAAAAGAAGCATTTTTATATCCATGCTTCATGTTTCCTAAGAAGATTCATTTAATCTGACATAGTATTGCACACGTAAGAAGGATATGTATGACTGCATTAGTAATTTTTGCATCTTTTAAAAAAGAAAAGTAATTATTTTGCCGTCTTGTTAATGGAATAATGTTATAAATAATAGTATTTGTTCTCACCATAGATGAAGATCAACTCCGTGCAAAGGGTTATGACAAAACACCGGACTTTATTCTAGAAGTGCCAGTCGGTAAGTCCTAAAAGTTGCTTGTATATCTCAATGGTGGAAGAAAGAAAGCTTTTATTTTCATAAAATTATGGTTTTTTTGTTAATATTAACAAATGTTGAGAGACAAAAAATGACAGCATAACATTTTCAAAACTCTGCACGTATATTTTGTGGAGCAAAAAAGTCCCTTGTAAATAAGGAAAGAGCATTGGATTTGGAGTCAGAGGTGAATTTGAAACCTGACTCTGACACTTATTAGCTTTGTGGCCTTGGTCAAATCACTCCATCTTAGTGGGCTTTGACGCCTTTACCTCCAAAGGGGGGAGGTTGGGATACATGACCTCTCAGGTGCTTTATAGCTCTAAGTCTGTGATCCTATGAAATTTTGAGTCAAATCAAGTAATTTTAAAAATATTAACTTTCTAAAATGTGGTCTCATTTAAAAATTGGCCATATTTTGGTCTGCTATATATGTTTACCGTTCAAGTAATAAAGACAGACTTTAAAAATGATCCATGTTAGAAGGGTTTTTGAAGCACAGAAAAAAAAATTAAAAGTAAAATAGAGGTAATTGTGTCATAAATATCCTTTGAAATGTTTTTGTACAAAATTTTTTTGTAAGCACATTTACAGACCATGCGTTGGTCACATCACTAGTATAAATTAGCTAGTGCTCCATTAACTCAAAACATTTGGAAAACTATGCAGAGCTAAGAATTTCAAATATCCCATTCACTTCACTTATATTAGTAATGCTTTGTCCCTTAGCTCTAGAAGGGCACATAATTCACTGGATTGAAAGCAAAGCCTCATTTGGTGATGAATGTAGCCACCAGGCCTACCTGCACGACCAATTCTGGAGCTACTGGAACAGGTACGGTTCCATTATTTTTCTTTTAAGATGAACGATAGCTGAAATCTCATTAGAAATATAATATTTTGTTTAGCTGGTAAGAAATGCTGGTAGCTTTTGTTTGGAGTAAATATAGGGTCTTGATTAATGTATTCATTTCAGATCATTTAAATTTCTCTGCCTTCATAATGTTGCTGCATTTTTTTTAAAAAAGGAAAATCTCTGCTTTATGACAGTCAGTTCATACCATTTTCTAAAATGTATAATACTAATGTCATTTAAAATGTAGAAAATCCAATGAGATGTGTATTTTGATGCTCTCTTTGAATTCCTCTCATTTTGCATTGAAATCATAATTTACTGTCGACTAGACCAAAAGAAAGGACTTTAGCCTAGACTCTTTGGGTGAAGATATCCTACGCTGGAAAACAAAATCCTCTCCAACTCAATGTTGCTAAACTCTTTAAAAGATTCCCTTGGTTAGTATGAGGGTGATATTAGTGACTTCTATGTTGTTTTTATTTTCTGTCCTACAAATAGGTTTTGGGGCTAAGAGAAGGGACATCAGGCAATAGTCTTCTAAGGTTCATTGTGCCATTAAGTCCCTAGCCAAGTATGAATGAGTAAAATATTAATTTGGAGGGAAAGGAGGGAAAGTGCAGATATTTAAAAGGACAAGATCAGATCATGTGTGGGCAATAGTAACGGCCTGAGAAAATGGGACTTAGATGACAGAATTTGGCATGGCATTTGTGACATCTCTACAAAAGGCCAGCAGACCTCTCCCTCCCTTGCAGCTGTGCTGAACTGAGCCCACTTTTTGCCATGGTAACAATGATCATGACAAAAAGCTGCATATAATGGCTTTCTTGATTTTCTTGTGTAATTGTGCGTGGCATCCAAGCTTTACTCTAAGGGGATGGAGTAGGAAAGTGCAAAATGTTTTAGAAATCATTGCTGCTTCAGCATTTTCAGAGTTTTCTTCAGATACTGTTCGAAACTAGCAAACTGGGGGATTTAATTTGAAATTATAAACACTTTTCTAATCAGTAAGGGAAGTGTAAATAAAGGATCATTTTGAAAGTTTGAGAAAGGAATGATAAGAAGTTCATATTGCCAAAGTTTGAGAAACCTTAGCAAACTGACAGACTCAGTTTTTTGTTCACTTGGGGATATTTTTCTCTTTTACATTCTGAACAAACTTTAAGATGGCAACAACAATAATAAGCCCTCTATCCCAAGTAATACAGCATATGTAAATGTTTGGGAAAACAACCCTTAGCCCTTAGTACAGAAGTACTAAAAAGTAGCCCAGGTGGTATCATTTAATGGAAGTGGATGACTGGGTTTAAGTCTTTTATTTAAGTCATTTTTGACCTTTGTGATCTTGGGTAAGTTGCTTAACTTCTTCAAGTCTCAATTTTTTCATCTGTAAAAATGAAAGAGTTGGACTAGATAACCTCTAAGATCCCTTGAAACTCTATACCTATCTTATGTTTATTTATGCACGTTGACAAAAGGGAACCCTGCCATGCTCAAGCAGCAGATGCAAAATTGTTTTGGGTTTTAGGATACTTTGCAGCCTATTACCTTTTCTGTTCAAATTATGTTTTGCTTAGGATCAAATTTGTTGTTGCCTCTAGGGTCAAATAAAGTCTTCTCTTTTGCATTTAGCATCTTTCAACTTGACTTCATCCTACCTTTCAAGTCTTCTTTCAGTTTACAGTTCTCTGTGCACTGTGTGGTCTGTAGGCCCTCATGTACTACACTCCATTTCCTGATTATGCACCTTTTCACTAGCTACCTGGAATGCTCTTCCTCTTCACCTCATCTCACCTTCACCTCTTGGTTTCTCTGACTTCACTCAAGAACTGAGGTTCATATCCCACCTTCTACAGAAGGCCTTTCCTAGTCTCTCCATCTACTCTGTATACATCCTTTGTGTATATGTATATATATGTCTGTTGTATTAGAAGGGCCCCAAAGAGTCAGGCATGACCGAAATGATTGAACAACAACAAAAACAGAAGGAAGCAGTGGAAAGCAAATACAACTCAAAGAAATCTTGCCAAAATATCCAATTAAACAAAGTCATCTCAAGTACATTCAAGTCTGAAAATAGGTAGAGGGCTACAGATATAACAAAAATGGAAAAGATTTGCATTTCAACAAATTTTCCTCTGTGAAAGATAGTGGGAGCCAGTGCACTTGGACCCTTACATCACAGTCCCTGAGGGGCCTATAGAGGAGGTGGAATGACATTAATGGCAACAAAGATATGAAAATCAGCTGAATTGAACCAAGAATATATAAAGAAGATCCATTGAGAGATTAATATGAAGTATCTGAAGGAGAGGAAGATAACAAAGATATGCCAAAAAAAAAAATCTCAGAACTTACTAACACCAGAAAAAAAAAATCCAAGAGAACATCCGTAGCTAGAGACCTTTGATTACTCTTCCATCTATATAAAACTCCATGAGAATCATATATATGCATATATATATACATATATATACATACATACATATATATATATATATATATATATATATATATACATATATATTTGAAAGGGACAAGCAGGCTTTCACAAGCAATACTCAACATTGGACCACATCTTTATCACCTCACAATTAAGTGAATGTTGTAAAGAATAGACTATCTAATTTTGCTTATTGGTTGAACAAGCATTCGACTCAGGAAAACAAAACACTGCTTACAGATTCTTTGACAGCAAGTTGTCTCCTGTCCATACATCAAGATCATTCAATATTTCTTAAAAGATGTAACAACAGAAACAACTTTGTTCAATGACCCTCTGATAATAAACATCAGGCAAAGCATAATTGTGTACCAAAGGTGTTCACCACTGTGATAGATGAGATCTAATGTAGAGTCCTGCTTGAGGAGGAATTCTCTATGGATGGTGACATCCTCCATATTCTCTTGCTCATAGATGACATTGTGTTGATTGTGTAAAGTCTTAAGATATTACAAAACCTCTTAAAGAGATCAGTAACCTCATAAAGAAGTTTGACCTTTCCATCCACAAAAGATGACTTTCTTAGAAAAGATCCATAATCACTTAGGAATTTGGACTTTCTAACCCCACAGGATGATCAAGTGCCTGGCACACAGTAAGTGCTCAATAAATGCTTTTTTGACTAATTCTTGCACAGATTTCAATGTGCATTTGGATTGACACCCTATAATCAATAGTATGCAAATTTAGGACAGACTTGTATAGATGAATAATGATCAGGGCCTGGAGTTGAGTAGGATGAGAGCAGGCTGGATTGCTTTCAGAAAATTTTAAAGCACTTTTCCTGACCCCAAGTTTCCCATGGAAGCAAAGACTCCTTTCTTTAGGACTACTATTTTGCTGGTGTTGCTATATGGAAGCAAAACACAGAATACCACTGCTTCCAAAACTTAAAGATGAACATCACACAGAGGACATTGGAGAATTGCATGATGGTTTAAAAAGGTGTGACATATGGAGGAACTCTAAAGAACAGGAATAAGGAATTGTATGACAGAAAAAGAAGATGGACAGGACATATGGCAAGAGTAAAGGGATCACAGATGGACAGCTGATGCTCCACTGGTGTCATTATTTTTGGGGAGTGGGGGGATGGTGTTGGGAGAAAGTAAAGAAGGCTACTGCATATTGGATATACCTAATGTGGTGAACTTTTGGGAGTGCATGGTTAAGAATTGCAAGGAATGAGCATGGATTGATTCTGATCTGCATTATTGTGGGGAACTTCTGAATAGATGAAATCACAGATCCATTTAAGTATCTAAATATCAAATATTCTCCTGCTTATCCTTCCAAGAAAGCTTAAAACCATCTCAAGGGATCATGATATCACTAAGGATTTCAGCTTCTGCCCTTCATCTTTCCAGTATTCCTAAGAAGAGAATCTTTTTTTTCCCCTTAAAATAGTCCAGTTGGCTCTCAAGAACCCACCTTCTCATATGAAAGAGCAGGGTCCTTATTAAGTGGGGTGACATAATGGGGGGGACCTCTAATCTGAGTCATAAGGTCTGTGTTTGAATCCTTACCCCTATATTCATAGGTTCTGTGACTCTAGAGAAGTTACTTAATCTCGGTGCCCTAATTTCCTTGTCTGGAAAATGGAAGTGAAGATATTGGTAAAACTGAGGAGGCATGAAATTTATGCCCACACTCCCATCACACCAGCCGTTACTATTGTGAACAAGCAAACTGTGTACAGATGAAATGATTTGGGTAAACTTTGCCCCAAGGTGATCTGGGACCCAACTTTGGGCCCTTTTAGATAAGGAGGATATAAAGTTATCTCTGATCCTCTGGGCTGGGAACTCTAAAGACCCTAGGGGAGCCTCTTTGCCAACTGCTTTTAACCTCCTTGCCAGGAGATTTTATCTTCTTGAATTACTTTTAACCACCATGGGATCTACTACCTGGGCGTATGGGAATGTGTTGTTAGTGAAAGGACTGTTTGTTTAGACCCTCAGATGATTGAGTGATTCATTGAACCAAGTGGGGAACCTTGAGCAGTATTAGCATTAACACTTGCGATACCCACCTCACAAGAAGATTACACAGCAGCAAGTCAGATTTTTGTTGTTGTTGTTGTTGTTGTTAAGGTCAAATTGTTTTCTCTAAAAGTAAAACTCTGAAGCCCAGGGAAATGTGATCTGTTTTTTGTTTTTTGTTTTTTGTTTTGTTTTGTTTTTTCAGAAAGATACTTTATAAGGAACTTTGCAGTTACATAGACCTTTTATGAGATGAGATTCAACTGTATTTTTATAAGGAACTTTAAAAGAATATGATTGATAATCATATTGACAAAATGCATTAAAGAATAAAATGGTTTTGTTTCTGGATGATTAATATTTCATGGTCTTTGTATTATCACTAACTATCCCAAAGATTCAGCCAGGTCTTTGAAATTTGGCCCAATATGCCTAGAAAAACCTATACATAGACTATATTATAGCATCATTAGTGGGAACAGGAAACAAGCAGACGGGACTCCATTCACAAGGGTTAGGGTTTGGGAGGAGATATACACCAGCAAATTTATGGACCCCTGGAAAGATGAAGGACTGAGCTAATTTAGCCAGGTTTTTGAACCATTGGCTCCAACTAGTCTGCTCTCCTAGAGGCAATGGCAAAGCTAATACCTTCTGCCACAAGAATTGATTCAAATTCATTTCTTACCTCTAAGTATTTTTAAAGATCTGTTATTTAGCCAGCCAGGCTAGAGACTGCTTTTACATGTCTGTGGTGACCTGGCAGAAGTGTTTAGAAGGCAACTCTCCCACAGCTCTTAAAGGATGGATTTTCAGATAGTGTCCAAAGTTTCTTCTGAGTCCTGATACACCCAGGAAGCCTGCAATTAAGCCCAATCACAGACTGCCAGTTATTTCAGCCTTGTTAAAACGGGGCACCAGTTTCCACACTGATCACATGTGCCTCAAGTTGGATTGTGAAGACTGAGCAATGGAAGCTCTTGCAAACCTTCAATTATAGCAGCCTTCGTACGCACTGCTGCTATATACTAACAAGTAGTCATCAGCATCAACAGAAGACAGATTGACTAATAATTAGCAAAGGCACTAGAGAGGGCTTCTGCAATGGTAAAATACAACAATTTGCTTTTCCATCACTTGCAATGGAGGTAGTTATGGGATATTGAGGCTCCATTGTCCCAAAGAATACTTGACACCATGATTAGCCCTGGTAACCTTACAATATTTGATGAGGACAAGAAAAGTGTCTTTCTGTGGCTAAAATCTTATTACAGTAATGATTCCACATAATAAGCAAGTACTATTTCTTCTGTACTTTGAATATGAATACCAAGTATTTTCCTAGGCAGTGGACTCATATTTTCTACCATTGTTAATTGTTTTTAAATCTCCTGTGTTTCAATACAAAGCAATGGACAGAAATGTCTTATCACATTTTTCAGAGTGATCTTTCCACCAGAGACATGAATGTGGAGAAAATATAAAGAGATAATGGAACAATAAAGATGATGAAATGAATTGAGGATACTTAATTAGTGATGTCTCTTCTTTCAAATAACTCTGGCTTACAGATTAACCCTTATGTGTTCAATCTGCTTTCCCCACAGAATCCTAAGAATTTTTGATGAAATTATCTTAAATTAAGACATTTGGACATAAGCAAGATCAGATTGTCCTAGACCAAGCTACTGAAGAATGTTGTGTATTCCCTAGCCCTGGAGTTCTTTAAAAATACACTAGAAATCTACCTGACCTGTGTGGCTTAGCCAGTCACTACGTAAAGTGGGGAGTCTAGCGGGGCAACTAGGTGGCGCAGTGGATAGAGCACCGGCCCTGAAGGCAGGAAGACCTGAGTTCAAATCCAGCCTCAGACCAAACACTTAACACTTACTATCTGTGTGACCCTGGGCAAGTCACTTAACCCCAATTGCCTAAAAAATAAAATTAAAAATAAAATTAAAATTAAAAAATAAAGTGAGGGCTAGATTTCATGGTATCTGGAAGACTCTTTCAGCCCCAAATAAGACTAGACTAGGAGTCAGAAGCTGTGGTTTTCATTCCAGATCTGCCACTGTTGTTCGAACTTCATTCTTAAGGAGAACCAATGACATTACAAGGGTGGTGTCTTGACTTGCTGCCACTTACTAGCTATAGTATACTGGGCAAGTGATTTAGCCTTTCAGCCTTAGTTTCTTCATTTGTAAAATAGGTATAGTGATACTTGGAATATCCAGTAGTCAGGGTTTTGTGAAGATCAAATGAGACAATTGATATAAAGTATAATAGAACCAGAAAGTATTTGATATGTGCTTATATGCACACATGTGGAAATGTTTATGCTGATGATAACACTCATCCGTGGTATTTGCTAGGAAGATGGGCACTGCATACCAGAAATCACAAACATGTAAACTATAAGACTTGAAAATTCATAGATCATAGTTATTGTTAATTTACAGATATTCCCTAGCTAATGCATTAATTGATTCCTTGAAGACATGACTTTAAGCAAAGTGGTATTGAGAGACACAAAATTTCATTAAGCACAGCTTAGTTGAGCACAACCAAACCCATTCAGGTAAGGAGTAGTAAGTTCCTCAGTCAGCAATGACTCTCCCCTTTGGACCTTACGAAAGCACTTAGTTTTGTATTTCTCTAATGTATTTTTATATTATTTCATATCCTACTTATCTGTGTATGTGCCTCATTCCCCTCATAGGCTATCAGGAAAATGAGAGCAGGGACTGTGTGTTATTTAACTTTCCATATCCCCTGATGGCTAGATTTATGTTTTTCACAGAATGGGAATTTAATAAATGTTTATTGAGTTGAATTGAATTGAGCTGGAGCCTCTTGGGCCAGGAGCGTAACTACTTAGCAGAGTTTGGTGATAATGTGTTTGATGACATTATTGCAGAATTATATCAGTCAGCTGATTTTGCAATAAAAAGTCATGAAATGAAACTAAATTTTGAATATGGGAAGCCTGGATTCCTGAAATAAAACTGTATTCCTTTACAAGTATTTTAAATGTTAACTCTTATTTTCAAGTACAGTATCCTGAATTTGGATTTTTAAAAAAATGCCAAGTATAGATGGGTCTCTGTAAATGGAAGGGACAGGGAAAAAGGGCCCATGATTCCATCAATATAGGGATCTCCCAAATGAGGGATCATCTACCAAAACAGATCAATACCTTCCCTGCAACTTAATAATCTTACTGAGGTACCTAGAGTGCTGAGAGATTAAGTGTCTTACCCAGGATCACACAGCCAGCATGTATCTGAGGTTGGACTTGAACCCAACTCTTCCTGACTCCAAGGCAGCTCTTCATCCATTATACTAGGCAGTCTCCTTAAATGATTTGTAATTAGTAAAATCCTAAGCACTTTATAAAGATAAGTAGGCTAAAAAATTTAAACTTGAGGCCTTTTTTATGTTATTTGCTTAGCTGATTCTTCATCATCAGCAACAACAAATACTTGTTAAGCCCCCACTCCTAGGCAGCTAGGTGAAGCAGTGACTGGAGCACTGGACCTGGAGTCAGGAAGACCTGAGTTCAAATCTAGCCTGCGACACTTACTAACTCTTTGACCCTGGGCAAGTCACTTAACCTCTCTTTGCCTCAGCTTTCTCATCTGTAAAGTAGGGATGATAATAGAACCTACCTACCTCCCAGGGTTGTTGTGAGGACCAAACTAGATAATTTTTATAAAGCCTTTAACAGAGTGCCTGCTACATAGTAAGACTATATAAAATGTTAGCTGTTGTTATTATTGTGTCCAAGAAGTAGAAACCAATATTCCTTTAATTAGTACAGAGGTCAAGTTCATTCTAACTCTCACAGAAACACAGTTCTTCTTAATGTTCGTGTCTACCCTGGCTAATATCATTGACAAGTACCATGAAAACATATTAGACAAAATAATAATAATAATAATAACTAGCATTTATAGAGCACTTACCAGGTACTATGTCAAGTGCTCTGCAATTATTATCTCATTTGATCCTCACAACAATCCTGGAAGTTAGATGTAATTATTATCCTCATTTTACAAGTGAGGAAACGGAGGCAGACAGGTTAAGTGACCTGCCCAGGGTTGCACAGCTAGGAAGTGTTAGAGCAAAGTTGATCAGAACTAGGCCCACCTAGACAGGGAATCAAAGACCCCTCTCTCCCCAATACCTTTTTTGTTTTTCTAATGTAGTTATGAATTATTTTGTATCATAGTTACTTGTCTCTTTCTAAATTATCTGAAAATCAGAGTTTGAAGCAATTTTACTGTAGATAGAAAAGTGGATTTTTTTTTTGTCCATCTTTTTAGAATTCAATAGAAGTGGCTTTCACTAAACTGATTGTGAAATAGCCTGTGTTAGTTATTAATAAAGAAATTAGTTCAGTGGTCGTTCTCTAATTCAGGTCACCCATGGATACACAGAGACTAAATCCACAGCAACGTAGACTGACTAAACAGATGTAGCCTTGTGGGTAGTCCACCATGATCCCAAAGACCTGGCCTATCTTAAAATTACCAGTGGTGAATCCCATGTTTCTATACCTATAAGTTTATTGGGCAAACTAGCTACCACATGACCAAAGGATGAACTTGTTTTGCTTGACTATGCATATTTGTTATATGGGCTTTATATTTTCTATTTCTTTCTGTGTGTGTGTGAGATCAATTTATGTTATGTAAAAATAAAATTACATATGTTGTTTTATATTTTATATTTATATTTTATATTTTTTCCTCAGTAATGGAAGGGGAAATAGGGATAAGATAGCTGAAAAGAAGAGGTGGGGTGGAGTGGATCAGAGAAAGAAAAGAGAGACATTGAAGCACTGGCCATTGGTTAACATGAGCATGAGGTATCGCCAGCTCTTTGAGAGTGTAAGCATTGAGCTCATGGCTAAAGTCATGAACAGACTCTATAGTTTCTGATTACTTCCCGCTTCCCTAATTTTGGCTTCCTATTGCTAAATCACTCCCTGCCACTACTGAAGTTAGAGCTTAATGCTGCTAGTTTGTGGTTCTTACGTCATTAAGCTGAATCCTAATGAGCTTATGAAACACTGTCTTCTCATTGTCCCCTGAGAATCTGGCCTGCTTTTTCCTAGCTTCCGTCTTATCCATACTTCCTCGGCTTGGTTTGGGAAAAAGTGGTTCATTCTCACAATGAGTGGAATGTCCAAAATGGTGACCTCCCTTAACTCCTTAGGAAGAGAAATCATACCAGCTTCTAAGTCTTCCTCCCAGCCCCATACTATTCCTCCCCTTCCCCCATTCTCATGATATGAATCATGAACCTTTGGAAACCCAAGTTCTAGAATCCTGTGCTGTGCCCTACATCTTTGTCAACTAGGGACCCATTCCCCTCTTTCCATCCCCCCAATCTTGCTGCTCTCTGTTTAAATTTTATATTCTGAATTTTGGATCTATATTGATATAGCAAATTTCTTTCTCAGCAGAAGTTAATAAAATATGGTGGGGGAGCAGCTAGGTGTTGCAGTGGACAGAGCATCAGCCCCATAGTCAGGAGGGCCTGAGTTCATATCTCGTATCAGACACTTACTAGATGAGTGATCCTGGGTAAATCACTTTAACCCTGATTGCCTCAAAAAACAAAAAACATGGTGGCAGTATACCCCATGTAACCAATAACTTTACCAGCTAGGAACAATCACAGAGAAGTAGGATGGTTTTGAAAGTCATGTATCAAATTTATTCCATATTTGAAAAGAAAAGCAAACTGTATATAATGGAGATTCATGGTTTCAGGTAAAATGCTCTTTTTTAGTTCTGCTT
This sequence comes from Phascolarctos cinereus, assembly GCF_003287225.1. Taxonomy (NCBI): domain Eukaryota; kingdom Metazoa; phylum Chordata; class Mammalia; order Diprotodontia; family Phascolarctidae; genus Phascolarctos; species Phascolarctos cinereus. The sequence goes on from NW_027555736.1 coordinate 180,360,951, forward strand.
TATATATGGAAATATTCATCTCATTTGAGTTTGTTAGGTTCACAATATAAATAAATAAATAAAAATTATAACGCACAAATCAATAGCAAAACTGACCACAAATTTTGGACTTTTGTCTGGTTCATTCTTAATATGTAGATCCACCATTAGCAAAAAAACCCTGCAAATGAATTGAAGGATGGTTACATCCCTTTGAACTAGTTCCTTTGAGGCTATTCCATATGGGGTCAATAATTATGCCTCATTGTGAGCCAAGCATCTAGAAGATGCTCTGGACTGGCCAAAGTTTGGATCAGTATGTATTCATCACATTGCTGGGAAGGCTCAGAGTGCCAGTGATAACTAACTGGGTCTGTATTGTCCTATATGTGTACAAAAGACAACAGTGAAAATAAGTGATATGGTTAATAATATACCAAAAACTGAGTGCAGGCAAATGAAAATGATTTCTAATCTCATTAGAGATTAAAATCTCATAATCACAGTATCATAACTCCCATCTGACCAACCTCTATAAACATTACTTTCAGAAAAACAGTGTTCTTCCAACAATGTGCCGCCTGTAGCGTTTGATTCAGTTAGACTGAATTATTTTGTGAACCTATGGGTGACCTTTATTATATGACATACAGCAGCATTGGTTTTCTTCATGAGTTATAAGGGTTTAGAAAGTTGTACCAACATGTAGGAACCCAGCACTTTAACAAGTAGATGTAGAGGAAACCTTGGGAGCTGAATTTGTCAGGCAGCTAGGAGAACTGTTCATGCATACCCTGCTTCCAAGGCTTCCTTGGCAGCCCAAATATAAAGAACTGAAAGGTCATTCTTCTTCCTACAGTATGATGGTTTGTTGACATATTTTGACACACAAGTACAATGCTGAAAGGTTTTGACCTTACTGCAACACTGAGGGACTTGGGGCTAGTAAAGCTGTCCAACACTCATTGAATTCCTCTTTCTTTCTCCTCTTTCCTCATAGAAATCCACACACCTCAAACACAAGAATGTCACCCTTCCAGACAGGGCAAATGAGTGGCTTTTGAAATTGATCTTTGATAAACCTTTTTTCTCCCTTGTATTTTTGCTTCAGCTAAGCCAAAATCTCATGTAGGTACTAATAACAAATTCAACAATCTTCATTTGTATCTCATCAATTTAACTTCACGAAATTAGTGTTTGGGAGAGACAACTAAAGGATGTGGGTATCTTATAAGATGCCTGGTCTTTACCTATCATTATTTTCATGAGGAAAACAAATTTCTCATGGATTTAAGAGGGCTGGGGTCTCTGAAAGACAGAGATAGAATCCATGTTCTCCGTAGCTCTTAAAGTAACTGCCTGTAGGTAAATGAACAATTAGTGTTTGGAGAACTTGAGGTATTAGCGGCTGAGGCATGGGGAACATTAGATCACAAATTCAGAGCTAGAAGAGATCGACCTCCAAATCCAACCTTCTCAGTTTACAGATGAGGAAACTCAGGGCAGAGAAGTGACTTTTCCCATGGTCACATAGCTAAGGCAGAAACTAAACAGAAAATTTGCCCTGCCCCCCCCAAACCACCATTACATTTCCCTGTCATAAAATGGAGTTTTAAGATATGCTACTTTCACTTGAAATGTTTGATATATGAAGCAAACATTATTTTGAATTGAAATTTCAAATTGCCTAAATAATGTCATGTCACTATGTGTATATGTGTATGGGGAGACATCCACAATTTTTATCGTTTATATTTCAAAATGTGTAAAAAAATTAATTTCTGAATACCCTAAGTGATATTCTTCTGGAGAAGCTAGTAGGAAAGCTTTTATTTCCCCCCACTGATATTCCAGCTAGAGAAATAAAAATAATTACAATAATTTTCTTTGAGCATTATTTAGATTATACTTTCAATAGTATGAAAATTAAGGAGGTTTGGGGTATCATAATGGACTGTACTGTATTACCTAAGGAGTGGAAAATGCTAATAACATTTAAATTCTGTTATGTTAGCATGATAACTTATCTTGCACAAAAGCCTTATAATTTAAGTTATCTGTGTACTTTGGAGCTGTGTCTGAACTTAGAACTTAATTTACAAAAGCCCTTTTCATCTATGTTGGATGACTTTTTTATCAACTTTCCAGTGGCACCCAGGATATTTTTTGCCATCTTTGAATTATTTCTCTTTCTCTTTTTCTCTGCTCTTTCAAACATCGTCACATCACCAAAGACTGTCTCATATTTCAGACAGAGGGCTTTCAGCCCCACTGTGCATTCCCGCAAGGCTTCAGCTCCTGTTTTCCTGGTATTTCTCATTCAGATTAGATGTCTAAGTTTGTGTACTATAGAAACTGACAGCACAGATCTTGCTATGCCTTGCCAAAGGCCTGGTCACAGATTCTCCACTGTGTCAAAACAGAACAACCCCCATAGACCTTACCTTTCAACATATCTTGTAATTTTTAATTGACATTTACATCTGACAGTTTGAATGTACTTTGCATTGTAGAGTCTTTACATAAGAATAGTTAAAAACCTCTTTCCACTTAACTATTACATCATATAATCTTACTTAACAATGACAGGTTTTCATACCGAAACTCAGGCAACCAAACTCTTTTCTCTTGCCATTCTCCACTTGCCACTACTGCCCTCTCACTAATTCTTCAAATCCATAACAGATCCATTTGAAATGACAGCATAGGATAATTGAAAGAAAGAAAAAAACCTGAAATTCAAAAATAACTAGTACATAGACTGTTATGGAGCTAAATGTGCTTCATTTTTTTTTTACACCATAGAAAACATGAGATGTTAAACTCTACTGTATTCAGCATCCACAATTTTCTTTCCTCAGTCACTGCCAGTAGATACAACACAGTAAGTCTATGGTGGAACTAGCATTACAGATAGTCACCATTTTGCTTCCAGGGTGAACCATGTGTAAAGCCTTGTTGTTTCAGTAGATTCCAAGACCTTTTCTTAATTTTCAGGAAAACTTCTTACTTTATGGGCGGAAGGAAGCGTAATTTTCTACCAGTTAGCAATAATTTGTTAGAGTTGATCATAAGTGTCAGGAAGCAAGGACCCAGCTGAAGCATTTTTGTCATCAATAATGCAGTTTTCCTTCTAATTAGTTCATTTACATTTTATAAATTAAGGGCAAAAATCAGATGGAAAATAATATCATAGCATTAACTGACCTATATTTGTATCTGCCAAATTTAAGTTAATTAGAAATTTAGATGCTGTTTGTTTTATGTGTCAAAAAAGCTCATCCTTTTTTTCTTTAAAAAAAATCTAGACACACTTTTTTTCCCCAGCATTTATCATCTAAATAATAGTCTTGCCAAGATGGCAGCCTCATAATAAACTCTTTTCAGTGGAGTGATGGGTAATGAAGCTTGCTTGTGAAGGCAGCGAAAAATGTTGTCTAGCCAAATGCGTGAATATGATGGCTAGAGAATCAGTGGACTTTCTCAGTCATCAATCTTTTTAGTAGCCTCTTATACATCTGAATATTTTGATAGATGATCTAATAATTGAGTTATCTATCTTTCTAACTATCAGAATTGCATAAAAATTATTCTCACATGCTACTGAATATTAAATATATTAGGCATCCAGTAAATTTTTCATAAAAGGGCCAAAAGGTGAAGCATTTTTGTTATTCCATAAACACTTCTTAATATATTGAGTGGGAAACTCTCCAGAATATTCAACTGTTAATTCACTCTGAAAGAAAACAGTTTATAACTGAAACCAACAAAACAAAACAAAAGATAACCAAAAAGTGACTTTATGATAAAGTTAGTGAAGCCATGACTCTGAATGGTTAAATGCAGAATTTAGCTATAGCCCAGTAGTATAAAATGGATTGTATTAGGTGATCTAATAAACTGAGAAATCTTGTAATGGATATTAATAGTGGCATTGTGGACTATCAACTGTAGTTATTGGTAAGCTCTTGGTTTTCCTTCTTTGAGGCAGAGAAGGTATTGGGATGAAAAAAAATATTGCTTATGGCGATTGACCTGGTGAGATAATATTTCCTGATTTTTTTTTTAAGTTTGAGAAGGCTTAAGCCTTTATTTCTTTCTACCAGTGTGTTTGTTTGTTTGATGATACTCTACCAAGACTGAATTTGTAAATCTCCTTGACACCAAACTTGCTGTCACCCCAAATGGAAAGGTAGCAACGAAAACAGATCAAAACAAAAGTTGTTCCCCTCCCCACCCCACCCCCCCTCGACTTCCCTGCCTTCTTCCCTTCAAGGTGACTTTGCTGTCAGGGCTTCCCAGTTGTAACAAACAAGAAAATAGCCCTATCCCAATAATACTGTGTATTTGTTTTCAGTTTGAAGTGTTACCAACCCTGAGCATCTTGAAAGGCACTCAAATTAGCAGTTTAGGTCCTACCTTGTAAATTGGATTTCTATTAGCAAGTCCTGATGATAGCTCTTCATCAGTGGGATGGGAAGAAGTTGCTATCAATAGCCCTAGCACTCTAAATACCTTTCCCGCCCTCCCCCCCATACCACATTTATTGTAAGTCTCTCATCAGAAAGCTGTGCATGCATGCTGAGATCACTAGAATTAATTGCTTTCTTTTGAAAAAAAAACCTTAAAATAAGTGCAGCAACTGTTTTTGCTTTTCTGTGTAAGAGCAGGGAGTAAAATGCAAATTGTACAGATATACTAGCTCAAGATGTAATAAAAATAGGCATTTCTTAGGGCATGGTAGCTTTATAGTTCCTAAAGGTCTTGTTCAACCTACAATTACAAAAAAAAGGGCCCAGTAGAAGAGTATTAAAAATCAATTAATTCAGTGAATTTTAGCTTTTATTTACTTCTATATTATCTTAATCTTTGGTTTGTTTTTTTCCCTAAATCTGGATCAAAAATAAGCACTGGGAGGACCTTACCAGTTGTAGAAATTTCACCAGGTCATAGTTGAGAAATGAGCCCCTCCTTGAAATCTGATGCCTTTAGCATTATATAATTTGAACTGAAATGTCAGTATTGCCTATACCTAAGAATATATCCGTTTCTAAAATGTCTGCTAAAATCAAACGTTTTTCAAGAATAAGATGGCCATATTGGGAATTTGTTTTTTGAGGGAGGATAGTCTTTTCTTAATCAAAGTAGCAAACATCTGTTTTCTTTCTGCTCTCTCTTTTGATTAGCATGGCCTCATCCATCATTGGTCTTTGATATGAACACCCAGAAGTCATGTCCTTTTGTTTTAAATGATAAATATGCCTTTGTCATGAATACACATAGGCAACCCAGGATTTACATCTGAATTGTCAAAGTATAACCGCACAGCTTCAGTGATGAGTGACATTATTAGTGAAATAAAAAAGTTTTTAATTTGTCATGGATAATGCTTAGATGGTGACATTGCAAGACTGTTGGTTGTGGCACTGGAAAAAGTTGTCCTTCATTAACTATTTTTTCAAGATTTGTCATTTATCAATGAGAGGCAATCTGCTGCCGAAGGGTCTTTGCAAACATTTCAGTTTTCCTGCCTTCTACTTGTCTCTTCAGGTTTTACTATGTAGATATGATATCTAGTTAGTTCTTATCAAAACTACTGCTCTCTGAAGTACCAGCCTCCTAGTAGTCAAAGTACCAACATCTGGATTTTCTTCAGTCTGGATAATGTTATTAAATATGGTGCTTCTTTAAACATGAGCTGGTCTTTCAGCGTCTGTCAATTATATCTAAATGAATGTGTTCTTGGAGGTTTTGTTCTCACTCATTTGTGGCATTCACACACAAGCACATGTATACAAAAACATTTTGTACGCACATAGCCACACACATGGCGTTTAAATAGATAAGTATAAAGTGTAAAATATATCATTATACTCTAAGTGTATAAATAATCATAGGAAACTTCTGCCTAGCAAATGTTACTTTTCTCCTTGTTTTTGCTCTCAAATAATTAAGACCATTTATAGACAGTCTATTAGAAATATGAAACAGTATTGCAGCCTTGCTCCTCTTTCCTACCCACAAAAAGAAAAACTGATTTTAGTACATTGGTGAACATTTGACTAAATGTAACATTTTAAAGTATGTTTACATGTTATATAAATATAAATACTTCAGTTAATTTTAATTAAAGTTTTTAGGAAGTGTTCCTTAGTGCTACAAAATAGCAGTAAATGCCACAGACAACAAAGGATTTTTTAACTACTTGGAGACAAGAAGAAAATCAAAGAATAGATAGAAACATTTGCTAGATAAAGCAATAATATTAGGCTAGAGGACAGAACTACTGAACTCCTGTTTTACTTGTCTATATTCTACCAAAAAGAATGATATGAATATTGGGAAATATAGAAGAATGAATAGTAATAGGTAATTGATAACCAAGATGATGATGATATTTGTTTATATAACAGTTATAATTTTTATGAGATAAGTAAGGATATGGTAAGAGAGATTCAAGCTATTTTCAGTAAATTCAAGTCAACCTGGCCCAGATTAGCTACATACCAGAGGTACTGATGGCATCTTAACAATTTGATCAGTTGTGGAGAACAGGAGATTGGCAAATGTTAAGCCATTTTTTTAAAGGGAAAGAAAATATATATAACATATGTAAATGTGTATTTACATGTATTATATATGTATGGTTTTTTTTCAATTTTTGGACAATGAGCTTAACATAGCTCCTAGGAAAATTCTAATTCGTATATAAGGGAATGGTTTGTTGGCATTTGGAGAAGGAAGAGAGATCACTATGAACCAGTGGGGGTTCATCAGAATCAAACCATGAGAGACTTTTCTCATCTCCTTTTTTTTTTTTTGACAAGAAGAGTAGACTGTTAGTAGAGGAGAATGCTATGGGTGTAATATAGCTATATTTCAGTAGAGCATTTTTCTACCAAGGAGTGAGGTACTTGGATGAGGAACTATAAAAGAAAGGATGATTAACAGGGAATTGAAACCCAACATGATGATAAAACTATTTATTTTTATAGAAGTTTCACTTTTATATGATAAGTAAAGTGATGGTACAGGAGTTTACAGTGGGGCCTGGCTCACAATGATCTCTGCTGCCTTCTGTAAGTAGGGAAGTCTTCTCAGAATATCCTTGTGGACAGGCTTATAGTACATTTGGATAAGTAGTAATTGTTTGAATGACCAGATCCAAAGAGCAATAATTATGACATCAGTGTCAACCTAGAGAGATGTCATTAGCAAAGTGCCATAGGTTCATTGTCTCTGACCCTTTTCTGTTCAACATTTTTATCAATGAATTAGATTACTTAGATCACATGCTTGTCAAATTTGCAGTAATACATTTTTGCTTTTACATTATTTATGTATATATGCTTACATATGTACACATGTCTGTTTATATATACATATATGTAAAATTTTACATAAGCTGATACATCAGATGTTAGAATAGGGATCTCAAAATATATTGACAAGTGATACTGATGGGGCAAATCTAGTAAAATGATATTTAATCATGATAAATGTGAAGTCTGGCATTTAGATTAAAGAAGTCAAATGTACAAGATGGTGGAGATATAGCTGGACAATAGGTTATGTGAAATGATGTAAGTTGAAAAGAATGAAAATGGTATGAGTCAGCATTATGATATGTGCAATGCGATATTCAAAAACAGAAATGCTGTCTTGGTATGTGTTAAGAGAAACATGAGGTCTGCTGGCTAGACCACATTTGGGTCATTGTGCTCCATAGTGAGAGGCAGTTAGGTAGTATAGTGGATAGAGTGCTGGAACTGGAGTTAGGACCTCAGTTCAAATCCAGCCTCAGACTCTTACTACCTGTGTGACCCTGGGCAAGTGGCTTAACCCTGTTTGCCTCATTTCTTCATCTGTAAAATGAGCTGGCAAACCGTTCTAATATCCTTGCCAAGAAAACCCCATATGAGGTGAGGAAAAGTCAGACACGAATGAAAAATGATTCAACAACAAGCTGTGTACTGAGCAGTGCACTTTAGAAAGGACATTGGCAAAGCAGAGTTTGTCAGAAGAGAAGGGGTTACTTCAAGAGTTAGTAAGTTCCTTGTCAGTGATTTTTAGGCAGAGACTTTTGAAAGTGTTACAGAAGAAATTTTTGGTCAGGTACAAGTTAAACTTAATGGTCTCTGAGGTCTGTATCAGGCAAGAACTCCATAGGAAGTCATAGAATCACAAAATCCCACGGTCTCCAGTTTGGAGGAAATCGCTGACATCACCTTGTCAAGAATTCCCTCTACAACATCTCCAAAAGTGATCACCTTACTTGAGGTGATGGAAGACTTTTCCTCTCAGGACAGCTCAAATTTTTAGGAAGTCTTTTTCATTTCATCAAGGTGAAATTTGCTTCTACCACTTTCACTCATCACTCGAGGAGCCAAGAAGAACAAATCAAGTCCTCTTCAACGTGGCAGTTCTTCAAATACTTGAAGACAGCCATCTTCATATATAGTTGGACTTCTTGATGCCAGTACAACTGGTTGAAAAATTAGGAGAATAATGAAATGATGTCAGATAACTAACCCAACTTTTTTTTTCCCCTCACATCACTGAATTGACTGACTACATTGATCAAAATAGTCATAGACAAACTACACAGACAAAACCAAAGGGACTTTTAGTTTAGAAGGCTAGGGTATGCCAAAAGAGATGATTGGTTTGAATGAGTAGGTATCACCCAATAGTTACATAAATCTCCCCATCATTATTATTATTATAATCCTAAATTATGCCCTGCACATAGCTGCCTTCTCTTTGGTTTTCTTTATTATTTATACCTTTGGAAACTAATTATTCATTAATAATACTTTGGCAAAAATTTCACTCAGTTGGGTGTTTAAAGAATTTAAGCACCAGCGGGGTTTCTTTTTTTTTAAGTAATCATTTCCTGAGTCACCAAGATAGAAAACAATTGTTTAGTAACTTGAAATCCCACGCATGCCCATACTGGCAATTTTTGATCTGTCGTGTAAGTGTGAGTTTTTGAGACCCTGAGGCTCTCACCCAACTTAAAGACAATGATGCCAGTGAGCTTCTGTACAGAGTTAATCAGCTGCAGAATTTGTAAACTGCACATGTGTCAAAGTTGAAAATGTTAGCACTCTAATAGAAGCTTGAAAAGGTTAGATCTGATAAAAGCCGTCAGCAGTTAAAGAAAGTGATTTATGGGAATGTAATGACACAAAATGCCTCATTTATCACTCATATATAGATAGGTTAAGGTTCCTGTGTCATACTTTAAAAACTTGACCACTTAGAATTGTCAAAATAGGTACTTAATTGCCCTTCATCCATTTCATTTTGAATTTTCTTCATTTGAATTTTGGTAATTTTTACCTCAGATTGCTTTACTGTTGTGAATTTCATATGGTTCCATTTAAGGTCATTCATTTTTCAGATTTTAAAACTGTACATCACCAATCTGTTTTGAAGTTTTATTAGCTAAAGCTGTGGAAGGGAGAAACTAATATAAGTCTTTATTTGTTAATTTACATTTTTATTTAACACAAATGCCATGAAAATCAGTTAAAGTACCACTTTCTTTTTTCCAACACTTCTATTTTTCATCAGCATTTTATTGCCTTCTACATTTTGGGGGTATATTTCTACAGTTAAAAGTGCAACATGATATTTTTAAAAGTTAACCAATTTATGGCTATGCAATTTTAGTAACTGAACTTAAAATTTAGTTCCACACAAATTAAGCTTAATGAAAACCTGCCCTTCTTGTTAAATGATCCTAAGGGGGGAAAAAAGGAAAGAAAAAAGGTTAAGAGAAATGTACATCTGTATTTCTTGAGTAGGTTGATTCATAGCTGACCTTTCAAAAAAAAAGACTAGGTATCTTAAGTCCCCCCCCAAACTGGAGCTATGAGTATTTAAGTACTCATTTTAACAATAATGTGGCAACATATTAATATTAAAACAAACTAGGCCATTCCGCTTATCATGTAATTTCCAAATAGGAGTTATTTTAAGTGAGTGCATTTGCCTGTGTGAATGTGTGTGTAGGAAGAGAAGGAAGAAAAATGGAAAAACTCTTCTTTAATCTGAAGGTAGATTCTTTTAATGGCTTCAAGAAATAAAATCTATCATATCACCAGATGTTCCATATTGACCATATTAGTCCTTTCTTTTCTATAGGAAAAAAAAAAACTTAAAAAAATTTTGGCAGGTTTTACAATTTATAACTCCAGTTGTACAGTATTCTGTTTGTTCAGCAATGACCTTCCAGGTCCAGTTGAAAAAGAAGTCAGAAACATTTGTCATGTCTTCTTGAGCTTCTCCAGAACTATTATCAATGTAAAAGACTGATCAGGTTATTATTTACAATATAAAATTCAGATTTAGCCTTAAAAGTTTGTTAACAGTGCTGTTTTTGTTGCTGACTTTAATTTTAAAAAAAATCTAAGTAGCATTTTAATCAACTCCCAAAGTCCATCCAAAGATGTACATATTTGAAAATTATCTAGTTGGCTAAACTCAGACCCACCTGGCTTATTTTAACGGGGTAGTGAAGATTAATTTCATATTTCACAAATATTTTCTAAATAGGAAAATTCAGACTCTCATTTATCACTCAAGAAAAACATTAACATCCTATTTACACTTTTTAAAAAGTACATGACAATAAATAGTATAGTGAAAGGTTGTTGTTTAAAAATTCAAATATGTGAGTCCTTAGTGGATATATTACAGTCCTTCTATAGAAAGCAAACTAGTTCTAAAAGTTGAATAAATCTTACACCCTTTCATTATTTTTATAAACATACTTTGCCAAGTTGGAACTGCAGTCCCTCAACTTCAGGCAAATGAAAATAGCTCCAAAGTTTAAGTTAAATTAAGATAAATGGACTTCTGTATAGCTGTATCTATAATCAGGGAAGTTATTTATAGATCTTAATTAAGACTTCAATCCTTTTAGATTTTAAAGTACAGTCTTATTTATTTGGCTGTTTATATCACTGTACACAATTCTCCATGCCTAAAGCCGAAGAAAACTCAACCCCCAAACCTCTTTAAACCTCTGTAGGTTGGGGGGGGGGGGGAATGTTTTCTTAATATACATTTACTATTTATCCTAACAGAATGTTACATTTTTGCAGTTTCATAGATCATACTTATTAAGGCAACCAGAGAGGTCCCAACTCCACCCTACTTTTTCCAGAGTCGTTATATGATGGTGATTTGAGGGTTGATTTTTTTTTTACACCCATGATTAGGACACATTCACATTGTATATGTTTATGTGGATGCCAGAATCAAAATTGTCTCATTCCATTAATCTTAACAGTGTGCTCTTTTAACAAATGTGAGGAAATGTATTAAAATGCCTTAATTACAGGGCAAGAAGAAGAGAGAGCCCAAGTCTCTTAGCATATGATCTTTCAATTGTTCACTAAAGGATAAAGGGAGCATTCAGGCGTGGTTTAGATAACTGTCAGCAATAATAAAATGCAAGGTACTTTGTGGAGCCTTTAAAGACCTTTCTGGGAAATAGATTTAATTAAAAAGTAAAACAGACTTTTCATTTCAAAGAAATCTAAAATGTTATAAAATTTCATAATGTTAATACATTAGTAAGGATACTGCATGTTACTATGGATAAAGGAAAAGTCATCCGTGAAGCTATTATGCTTGAATCACAGAACAGTGAATCTTATAAATGTTTTTTTCTTTAAGGTTTGATTTAAGAGTTAGAATCATAATGAATTAAAGTGATACTTACACCCCCTTCCCCCACTTCACCGAAAGGGTTTCTGCTTTGGATTCTTACCTTCTATTTCAGCCTCAAAATGAACTGTGACCTTTGTTAGCCACGTTATTACATCCCAAGCTCCATTACCAAAAACTGAAGACCAGAATGATCAGTGAAATCCATGTATGCATTGTTCATTAAAATTAACATGTTTATATACACTCTGTTCTCATGTTAGAGAGACACTAGCATAAAATAGCATAGTAGAAAAATTCCAGGGTATTTTTCAAAATGTTGATTAATTTTTTCCCCCTCGAATGGAGCACTTTGGTTTTTTTTTCCCTAGTTATTTTCACTTTTCTGTCAAAAAAAGTGAAAGCTCATTTATTTCCCTTTTGAGTTTAGTAAAAAACTCTAATTAACACTGTCTCAGAGCAGCATTGAGCTAGATTGCTTTTGGCAAACTAGAGACAGGTTAACCTGACTATGTGATAAGTAGTTGTTTATAAATAACCCTGACTTGTTCTTCTTTTAGCGCTTGGATCCCTGCCTCCACCTATCTTCTTCTGTGAAGGTTTTTATAAGCTCAGTTTGCTTTCTTCCTAAAACAGATCCATCAGTTACTCTGGCTAGTTGTTTAGTCATAGCCCAGCACTAAGGGACTCGATGTGCAAGTTATCTTGAGTCTTAAGGGGAACTTCATTCAGAAATGAATCAATCCCCAAAATCTGAACTTTCAACTCAATACTCTTGTTCTGTTCAGAAACTGTTTTAGTGCACATGTTCTTATTCCTAATAAGCCCTAGTTCCAGAGCAGTCCATTCACTGTTCAACTTTTTTTTTTCCAATTGAATACCACTTAGGACCTTATTAAATCCCTGAATAACTGGAATACTATTTAAGGTGGAGCTAGGGAATGATATGTTTATAATATGGGGAGTTGATTTACAATCTCTTTTACTTATAAATATTGATGATGATAATAATATAAAGAAACACAAGCTTTCCTTAGCAAATGTAGAGCCGACATTCTTTTGAGGTTAGTCTTTAGGCTGTGCCAGGCCCAGTGACTACTTCACTTCTGACTGAAGTAACCTAGCAGCATTTCCACAGAAGCTCAGTTTTGAGGTAAATAATGCTTCTGTCTAATGTTAAGAACCATATAGCTTACTATCTACTTATGTATTTATCATGATATTCTGTGCAATGTGATGTATGTTGCTTATTGTATCTGTATAATATATTTTTATAAATTTTATAAATAATGTATTTATATTTTTAAATATTTAGACTTAAACATATTAATCACCATAATTACTAAACATTGCAATAAAAAGTTGAGTCATAAATAGGGATTCATATATAAAGCATGTCAAGTTACTTCTGAACAGTATATCTTAATGCATTTTTAAAATCAGTGCTTTCCTTGTTATGATTCTATCATGTGGAATCCTTATATTTTTCTCAGCACTTTTTTTCAAAAGTTGTGTTTAGTTGTTTTACTGATATTAAACTTAACTCCATACTACCTGACCCTGTTTTCAGATTTTTCTTTTTTAGCAAGCCTTCATTGCTTATAAATGATCAAACATCAAACCATCCAAAGCATCTCTAACCAACAAAACCAAAAATGCGGTTGGCAGGGTGGGGAAACCAGTGAAGAATATGGTCGGTATTTGGATATGGTATCTCATTTGTTTAGAACTTAGTGATTTTAAAATAAAAAGCATAAAACGAAGCTTTATCAAATGCTAGATTTGTAGGGAGAAGTACTGGGTTTGTATCCTACCTCTGACATTTAACTAGCTCTGTGACCATGAGAAAATCATTTCACTTTTGAGTCTGTTTCCTAAATGAGAAATAGTAATGATAATGATAATAACAATAATAACAATAACTGACTTATAGAGTTGTAAAGTTATAGTAAAGCCTAATGAGATGATGTTAGTTTAAAAAGAATGCTTTATAATTTGAAATTACTGTGTAAATATTATCTGTTACTAAGTTGTGTCCTCTGTCTTAATACAATCCAGTTAGTTTTCATAGAGAAAAATTATATTTCTTATCCTCTAGACTTCCAGGATCCTAACCAGCTATTAAATAGCCTTACTCCTACTTTACTAAGAAGGTCAAGTTCATTTGTTACAAGTTCCTCAGTAGCCTTCCTTTCCACCTCAGAATTTCTTGGTATTCTCACCCATTTTTTCCTACTTGTCTCTAAGGAAGAAACATTCTTCCCCCTTTTTAAGACTAATACTTCCATTTTTTCTCTAATCCATCCCTTCCCAACTAAAGTATTGATGATATCAAAGAAAATGAATAATTGAAGGGGTTATTCTCTTCCTACTGCGCTGTTTTCTTTCCTTCTGTCTATCCAGGCTTTTCTAATCTTAAAAACAATCCTTCCCTTAACCACTTATCTTTTCTTCCTTTTGCCACTAACCTTCTTGGAGTAACAATCTGTATTTAGCAATCTCCACTTTTTTACTACCATCTCAATTTTTTTAACCTTTGCAATCTGACTTCCACCCACCATTCTGAAACTTACCCTTTCAATTATCACCCATGATCCTTTGCATCTTCAAATCACCAAACCCATTGCCTTTTTTTTTTTCAATAATCATCCTCCTTGGGCTTTATCTCTGCAGACATTAACCACACTCTTCCTCTCTTTCTTGAAACTCTTTCTTCCCTTCTGTTTCATTTCACTATCATGAAATCAGAATGTTAAAATTGAAAGGGCCATATATATTTGTTTGATAAGGACACTGAGATATAGAAACTAGTAACCCTCAAAAACTCAGTTCACTAAACATTAAGAAGTTCTTCTCAAAGAATAGATTTATCACTAGCTTCCACTGGGATCATCAAAATTTCTTACCATAACAGGATATAATTTCAGATATATAAATTTCTCTCTGAAATCTGCCCTTTCTGTCTGTTCTGATCATTTGTAGAGGACCTATGACCTATTATGTTTGATTGGAGACAAAAAAATTGCTCATAGATGAGAGATAAATCAAACCCTGATTCTTTATTATTAAAGATTTCATAAAGATACATTAAAAAAAGGTTGTCAAACAAAGGTTGCAGGACTTCTTTGTTACCAACCCTGTAAAAAGTTATCAACCCTACAAAGCTAGCCCTTACTTTTTCATCCTTTTCTAACAGCCCTAAATTTGTACTTCCTTATATGAACCAAAGGAGACTTTTTCTTCCTCAAGACAATTTGTGCAATCTCATTATTGAAAAAAAGCTTTTCTTTATTTGGAGTGGGTTCTATTGCCTTTCTTCCTATACCCCATCTACATACCAATCTATTTCATTATATTTTCCATAGGGTAACCATGGACTTGTCATTTTTGTTTTTGTTTTCTTCCTATTTCAGCGTCTTAAATGACTAACAGAACACTTCAGTATTCATTCCTCCAGTCATTACCCTCCCTTTTTCAGGTCGTACTCAGTAAGATGGTTTGGATAATGGCACATTCCTAGATGCATGATACTATCTTGTTTCTTCCTCCTTCACTAATAGCTGTTTTTGTTATCCTTAGCTGGTTCCTCTTCATTCTCTTGCCTCCTAGATGTAGGTATTCAAGGGTCTTTTCTTTCTCTGTGCTCTTCACCCCAATGATGGATTTGAACTATTACCTCTGCACAAATGATTCAGGCCTAACCTCATATCTAGTTATCAGCTTTATATCTCTACCAGTATTCCTAACCTAGGTCTCAACTATCCCTCAGAACTCTAAAACTTCTTCAGTGCTTGCAATGAGCATTGTATGGATACTTTCTTCCACAACCACTCCACTTGGTGGTATACTATTTTCATCTGGTGGCAGGCCTGCTGGTCATGAGCCTCTTCACCAGACTAGGCTTTAGGTCACAGTCTGTCTTTTGGCTCATATTTGAAGACTTTCTAACTTGGTATGACTGGCCAGAGCTTTTACTCCACTGAAAGCCCAGAGCCATATCCATGATACCAATGAGACATCAGAGAAGTATTTGAGTAGATTGTAAAGACCCACATTAAAAGGGGAAGAAAAAAAAAGGATATGAATGTAAAGAGCATCTGGGGTCTTTTTAGCACACTTCCCAAACATTAGAGTAGGCACACTGTTCTTTTCTCACAGTCTAATGGGGGGGGGGGCATTGGCTATGGAGTTAGAAGACCTAGGTTTGAATCTCACTTCTTCTATTTTAAAACTGTGATGTCAGGCTAATCACTTACCCTCTCTGAGCCCCATTTTCCACATGTGTCAGATAAGCAAATTGAAGTAGATGATTTTTCAAGTCTCTTGTAATATATGAAGACTTAATCTTAAACATCTAATTCATCTTTTTAAAATATTCATAGTCCAAAAAATTTCTGTTTATTTTTCTTTAAATTAGTCTTCAACAATTCCAAAAGACTCATAATGGAAAATGCTAACCACATCCAGAGAAAGAACTATGGAGTCTGAATGCAGATAGAAGCATACTATTTTCACTTTTTGTTTTGTTTTGTTTTTTCTTTCTCATGGTTTTTCCCCTTATTCTGATTTTTCTTTAACAACATAACTAATGTGGAAATATGTTTAACATGATTTTACATGTATAACCTATATCAGATCATTTGTTGTCTTGGAGAGGGGGGGAGGGCAGGGAGGGAGAAAAATTTGGAACTCAAAATTTTACAAAAATGAATGTTGAAAACTATATTTACATGTAATTGGGGGGGGGAATACTATTAGATTGGGGGGGAAGAAAATTAGTTTTAAGAAAAAGAACAGGAAACCTTTTTTTTACCCTGAATATGTTCAGGGTTTTGTTTTGCTTTGTTTTGTTTTAACCCTGATCTTTCACATCTGTTAAAAGGATGATGTTCCAATTGAAACTGTAGCATTGTCAGAATGATTTACACTGGGAACTTTGGAAAAGTTTTTCCTTTTTCTTTGCTGGCAAAAATCATGATTCTGGGATATGTGGTCTGTTTCAAAGAAGGAATTGTGAAAACAGGGGAGCTAATAGAGAAAGGGGTGACTACATACCTTTTCTACAGGGGCAGGGTGGTATAATGGGTAGAGTGCTAGACTTTGATTCAGGAAGACCCAGGTTCAAATCCTGCCTTTGACATTTGCTAGGCTAGCTATGTAACAATTTCTATAAGCCTCAGTTTACCCATCTCTATTCTAGCCCAATTGAGATCGTTTACGTAAAGTGCTATATTTATCATGGTAAGTCACCAAGTGGCTATTAGATATTTCCTACAGCACCCTTATTTCTTCCTTAGTCCATATGCACAGACCTTTTGACAGCCCTGGGACTACTCCAGGAGAGCATCAAATGAACAATTTCATTCCAGACCCACTATTATCTATTGTATGTCTGTTTAGAAAACCATGAGAGCATGGCTTCAGGATTCCAGGCAACTCTGGGAGTACCCTAGGAAAGTCTAGATGACCCCATACACAAATATACACCTGCTGCTGTCTACCAGCCAATGAAAACCAAAGTGAACTCCATTCTCAAAATATCAGTGATGATACAATGGAAAGAACCATGGCTCTTGAGTGAAAGGATCTGGGTTCAAATCTCTGCTTTGATACTGAGCCAGTCATTTAATTTCTCAGTTGCTTTACCTATAAAATGAAGGGTCTGTAAGGTCATATTATGATGTTCTAATTGTCTCATAGCCAGTCCAAGAATTAGGGTTTGGCCTTCTGGTCTAAAACGAAGCCTTTGCTTAGTCATAATCCTTTATGTTGGGAGGTTCTAAACCTCTGGAGGCATCCAAATAACCATAATGCCTAGAAAACATATTTAGGTAATTCTCTATGTTTTTTTACCTGACTTTCCTTCAAATGGAACATTACTTAACTAATTTATGAATTTTTAAAACAGTCAGGCCCAGTACACACCTGCAAATTAAACATCACGCATGTCAGGTGCATTGCAAGAAAAACACTGAAGGGATCACTTACTTGAGAGTTTCGAAAACTAAAACAAAAACTAAAACAGTTTCTAAAAGCAGTAAATTTGTCCCCCTCCACTAAACATTTTCTATATTTAAGGTAAACTTTATTTGTTATTAGCACGAGGCTAGAGTTCTGTAAAGGATAAGTAAATTATTGTCATTACTTCACATTAAACACCCACTTATATGCCAAGGACTGAACTTCTTAAGACACAGTGCTTGCTCAGATGAGCTTACTGTGTCTTCTTTTAAATTCGCTTAGCAATTTGTTCAACTTTGACGTGCACTAGAATCTAAATAACTTAATTCCAGCATTATTGTTACATGAAGCAACCATTACTTTCTAAAAATAATCACGGTCAATTGGAGAGAAATATGACCCCCAGCAAATCTGTATAACTTTCATTATGACTATTATCCACTTTGCTTTCTAACCCATATTATTGTTCTTTTATTGACAAAGATTATATGTGTCTATCAATAATTTTTATGAATTCATCATTATCACATATCTTCAGAGTCAATGTATGTACTGAATATTAGCCTGCCCTTAATGCCTGGAAAGTTATTTATTTTAAAATATAATATATTGAAAAATTGCTAAGTCACCACGGCATAGAATCAGGTAGTAGGTGTTTGGTATTGTGTTTCTAGTACTTGGCTTTTCTGATTCCTCTGAATATAACTGTTTCTACCCCAGCATTTCTACTTATAAATTTAACCTGATAAGGTTAATGTTTGAGCTAGAAGGTACACAAGAGTTCATCTAATGCAAACATCTCATTTTACAGATGAGGAAACTGAGACCCACTGAGGTTTATTTATAAAATGCTTTCAGGGCTTTAAATTTAACCTAATATAATAGTAATAACAATAGCTGACATTTACATAGCACATACTA
Organism: Phascolarctos cinereus; assembly: GCF_003287225.1. Taxonomy (NCBI): domain Eukaryota; kingdom Metazoa; phylum Chordata; class Mammalia; order Diprotodontia; family Phascolarctidae; genus Phascolarctos; species Phascolarctos cinereus. Next base: position 180,379,497 of record NW_027555736.1, read on the forward strand.
TGTGCCTGGCACTGTGCTAAGTATTTTATATTATCTAATGCTAAGCACTGGCTATTGTGTCATCCTTACAACAAACCTGGGAAGTTGGTGCTGTTATTACCCCCATTTTACAGATGAGGAAACTGAAGCAAACAGAGGTTAAGTGACTTGCCCAGGGTCCCACAGCTAGTAAATGTCTGGGGATGGATTCGAGATCAGGTCTTCCTGACCCGCTTACTGACTCCAAGCCCAGTGCTCTATCCATTGTGCTACCTAGCACCTAATAATGAGTTCTGTTATAAAAACTAAGTGTCATACTCACTTGTTTATACATCTACATAGCCTCATAAATAAAAGGCAGCTTTTTAAAACAAATTTAAACAAGTTGAAGTTGGAAACTAATTTTTGAAATAGAAAGGTTGTAATTATTTTTAATCATGATTTTGGTTCAGACATGATCTGATTTCATCAGTAAAGGGAACTAAGTGTGGAAATCTCTTTCAAAGAAGAACATGAACTTGTTTGTAGCTTACAATTTTTAAGAGTGGCCTAGGGTACTGAGAAAATAAGTGACTTATGGGAGGCAGTGAGTAACAATGAAAAGAGGACTAGCTTTGGAATCAGAAAACCCAGGATTCAAATTCAGAATCTGACACTTGAACCATGGGATCCTCAGAAAGTCACTTAATTACTCCAGGTCTCCATTTTTCATCTGTAAAATAAGGGTTTCTGACAAACTAGTCTATTGGCCAAGGCAGTTCTTAAAACTTGGTATTACTAATTCCAAGACCAGCCCTTGTCTACTAGGCTATACTACCTTTTACAGTGATTATAATGCAGCATAGTAGATAGAGCACCCAGGCCTGAAGTCAGAAGACTCATCTTTGTGAATTCAAATCTGACCTCAGACACTTATTAATTGTGTGACCTTAGGCAAGTCACTTAACCCTGTTTGCCTCAGTTTCCTCATCTATTAAATGAACTGGAGAAGGAAAAAGCAAAACACTGCAGAAGTGCCTTAACAGAAAGCACAACTGAACCAAAAAAAGTGTTTTCAAGTGCTTGGTGAGATGTTAGCAGGCAAATAATTTTCACAAATACTTTGACCCAAGGGTGCCTTTCTCATGTGATGAAATGGTTGGTAGTGTTTTGAAAAAGTTTGCTCTCGTAACAATCTTATATAAAAGTTAATGGTTCCCCTAACATTGGGTGACCTTCAGCTCCATATCAGAAAACACTTATGTGGCATAAAATAGCTTGTAGAAAACTTGTGACAAGAAAATACTTATATGATGAGAAGTATTTTCAAATACTTTTTATACTAAGTTTTGAAATATGAAATAATAATTTTGACCATAAATGTTAACATCAAAGCTTTTTTTTTGTCTCTCACTCAATTCACAGACGTCATTTGACTTTTAAGTTCTTTTATCAGTAAAAGAAAGGATTGCTGGGGTCTCTTTTAGCTCAAAATGTTGTCATTCTGTGAAAAAGCAGCATGGCTTTTCTTGAAAGTGTTTCAAGATGCTACTAGGTAAAATTATTTTTACAGTGTTTCAGGTTATGTGCCATATCTGGACACAGAGGAGCCACCACTGCTTTATGCTAGAATAAAATAATTTTTTATTTTTGTCATTTTGAAATTCTCTTTCAGACGTCATCCTTATCCCATATGAAATTTGGAACTTATCTAAAAGGAGATCTGGTTTTATGTTGTTGGGTTGTTTTGTTTTGTTTTTTGAAAGTTTAATAAAAGCTAGTTCAGACATTTTTGAGTTATATGAAAGGACTTTTAAATGCTTTTTTGTCTTAAATGAATTGTAAGATGTTTTCTATTATATCCAAGGTGTCTGAACTTTTTTCTCTCCCATACCCTACCCCCCAGTCCTCTGGATCTAGGCCTGTATTTTCCATCATGAAGGAAACTCCCAGTGTGCATATGCCCTCCACTGATGTAGATTAATACATGTCTTTACTCAAGACATAGAAAATTACCTGGGATGCTGAGAGTTTGTTCCCAAACTGTAATATGCCAGAAGCCAGACTTGACCTCAAGTCTTCCAGTCCCTCTATTCATTATGCTGTGCTGCTTTTTCATAGAATAACATTTTAGAATACATTTTTTTAAGAATTACATTTTAGAGCTAAAAGAGACTTTAGCAATCCTTTCTTTTACAAATATGAAAACTTAAAACCCAATGACTTATGTGAATCATTTGGGACAGCAAAAAATGATTAAGCTTTGATATTAAAATATATGGTAAAAGTTATTATTTCGTATTTCAAAAATGCTTCTCATTGTAGAACTACAGATTTCCTGAACCATTGTTCGTCACAAAAGAATTAGAAGGAGAGGGTAAATAAAGTAGACACTATTGCCCTAATTTCTTGCAGAACAAGTATTTGAATTACAGCTGCCTTCTTTATAGAGGTTTTTGACATCAATTGGTGGGACTGTGTTGTCCTGGGCCACGGGCTCACTAAATTTGCCTTCCCTTTCTGGGCCCATGTTTATTTTCCCTTGTTCTCAGTAGAACTGTTGCCTTTTGGCAACCATAACTGTGTTTTGTTTTATTTCGTTTTACTTTGAAACTTGACTATTGCTACAGAATTTCAGCTATGGTTTATTTGAAAACTGCCTTCCTCCTGAATCAACCTAGTTCAGCTGCAGGCATCTCCAGTTATGAGGCATTTGCTAGAAGAGGATCATGGGAGGAACCTTATTCCAGATAAAAGGTTAATAAAATGTAGCCTCATCCTGCAATAAACCAGGTTTGCTTTTCCAGCAGATTCTTGTTGTCTTAATGGAAAGCTTCTTAGGGAATTAAGACAGGTAATCGAGGTTTTACCAAGTCGGGTATTTGGGGGTTGGGGGAAATGAGAATTTAAAACCAAAGGAATAGTTTAAACTGCAATAAACTGAGGGATATTATAACTTTGGACTAAATCAACATAAAAGTAGATGTACCTGATCTTTAATTTGAGGATCAGTTTGTTAAAAAAGAAAAAAACTATACTAACCACAGACTTGTAAAATTATCAGAAACTGCAGACAGATCCTAATATGTTAAAGGTTGTAATCTTTTGAAAGGAGATGGTGGGTTTTCCTGTTGGCCCTCCTATCAACTTTAACCTCCAACCTTCTCCAGCATGTATCACTACAAATAAAACTACTGAGGTTTGACAAGAGGATATAAAGGCAACTAGGCCATCTCACAGAGATCTCCACATGATTTTCTTCAGCCTTAAATGAATACTGCTTTAAGTCAGGTTTTTCAATAGGAAGTCATAAACACTCACCCATATCACTTTAGTTTTAATAATTACTGTTTTGGCCCCCACAAAAGGGGGGTGGTGCAGAAATATACATAATAAATTATGTTTGACAACTGGAATTTAGTGACTTTGTTATTGGTTGTCTTTGACCATTAACTTGGATTTCTGGTCTTTGTTTTAATGTATACGATTTCAAGTGCACTGCATATGATATTGATATAAACATGGCTTTTGTATACAGGATTACAAGGGAATTTTTTAGCTTGTGATTAAGACAAAACAGATGCTGAAAAACAATGTGTTTGTGTTGCTGTCCTGACTTTAAGTTAATCTCCTGAACTTTATTCACCTGTGTGAATTGCCTGACTTCTAAAGAAGTCAACCTTGTATTTACTGTCTCCTGGCCCAGTTAGGATAGCCAAGGTTTCTGAAGTTTCAGTCAAGTAGATGAATGCTCAGGCCATTATACTGGCTGCAGAATTCTTTATTCCACACTGGATCGATGCTATCTGGTGAAGACCCTGGCACTGTTCAGTCTGAACAAAGCCAGCATATACCACCATATGAACTTGGAGCCTGAGTAGTTAAACTGTTGTTCTTGTTTAAGTAAACAAAGTAGATTTTTATGTCTTGATTAAAGTGAACATTAACAAATACCTTTAGAGAGTCTCAGCAAGATGAGCAGAAACTACTTCGGTACCTATGATCATAGATTTATAGCTACAAGGGACCCGCAGAAGTCTTCTAGTCTTAACACTCATTTTACAGATGAGGATACCAAAGCCTACAGCAGGGATGGGGAACTTGCAGCCTTGAGGCCTAGGAGCCTAGAAGGTCCTTGCATGCAGCCTTTTGACTGGAGCCCAAGTTTTACAGAACAAATCCTTTTTAAGGGGATTTGTTCTGTGAAGTTTGAATTCAGTCAAAGTGCCACACTTGAGGGCCTAGAGGGCCACATGTGGCCACAGGTTCCCCACTCCTGGACTAGGAGATTCAGGGATTTGCCTAACATCGTACAGGTAATATCAGAGGAAGAATTTTAACCCAAATCCTTTAAAAAAAATGAGCTGTTACCTGCCTTTTCTTAAAAGGAAGTACAGTATACATATTTCTTGAATATATAAAACATGAAAGCAATTAAGAACATCTCTTATTGCCTTCACTTTACTCTAATTGTGTTGTACAGTACCAAATGAGAGAATAAGCATTATTTATATGGCTATCGTCATTTCAATTCTTTATTCTAGCCTTCCCTTTAATACTTCAAGAAATTTGTGATTTTCTTAATGTGGGCACACCTTGTTCTAACACAGAGCACAACCAGGCTTAGTAGATGGCCACAGAGAGTTGCTTTGGCTAAAAAATGCAGTACTTCTCATCTCATCTGCTAATGAACTTCTCCAAAGTTAGCTAAGCAGGTCCTCAAATAACAGGCATGTAGCCCATCCCTGAGCCCTAATTCAAAGCCTTTCCAGGTTTGGTTAGTAAACTCAGTCTCCACTGGTCTAGCCTTTGGGAATCCACAGTCACGTCCACACTATAATGAGACATTTATTAGAGATAGCATACTATGGAAATAGCAGTAACTTTGGGGTCAAAGGACCTGGATTCAATTGCCACCTCTGACCCTTGTGACCTTTAAAGTCTTTTGACCTCTTAGACTTTAGTTTCCTTATCTGGAGAATGAAGTAAGGGAGTGGGGGCAGTGGGGTGGGTTGGACAAGATCTCCTCTGAGGTCTCTTGCAGAGCTGTAACTAGGATCTTGTGCTTATCGTCATTGATTAGTAATAGTAGCTAATACCATATATTTGTAAGGAGCCCACTGTCTGCCTAGCCTTTCAAAAGCAAAGGAAAACACTTGGAAAAATAAAATTACAAGCAATTTTATTAGCATGGCAAAGTTATGTGATTTGCCCAAATATACACATCCTTCATTAGTACACCTGGATTAGACTGCAGCTCTTTTTGCCCCTAGTCTAATTTGATTTAATATTCTTAACAGATTGCTCCCCCAAACTACCACTTAATGCCTATTCTGAAAAATTCTAATGGCCATTTGACTTTGTGAATATTGGGCAAGTCAGTGGTTTCTTTTGAGAATGTTTCTTAAGGCTTGTCTTTATTTTCATCATAAACATTGTCCAAGGGCTTAGCATATATGTCATCATAAACATTGAAGGCTCAGCATGTAACACACCTACACAGTACATATTCATGTGTGTACATACAATCATGTTTATATGTGCATTCATGTATGTGTATGTGTGTGCATACACATATGAACGCGTGTAATAACACTTATCTTCCACAGTAGATTCAGATATATGCTAGCAGGAGGGTTTGTTATTTGTGTGTGTGCGTGTGTGTGTGTGTGTGTGTGTGCTTTTGAAAAGCAACTAGGAGTAGGGCATGGACTGTTGTTATACAGGCAGCTGGTGATGTAGTAGATAGAGTATTGGCCCTGGAGTAGAGAAATCCATCCTCAAATACTTATTGTATGGCCCTGGGGAAGTCATTTAACCTCGTTTTGCTTTGGATCACACTCTGCTAGCCGAACTAGGCCTGGGGGTGGCAGAATTGGTCACCCTGATACTGTCTTTCAGAGTTTAAGACTTCCACTAATGGAAGAGTATCTCAACTCCCTTGTCTTCTGATGACAGCTAAGACACGGAGCTATAGGACCAGTCTAAGCAAAGCAACTGACCAAAGTGCTGGAAACCAAGCATAACCAGATGAGGTCCATTGTATGCATATACTGACTGCAAAAACTTTAAATCACATTTGGAAGAAAGAACATTTAGCTGTTTCTGAAATATTAAACATTCCATGTCAGTTTCCATTATTTAGAGTTCTTTGCATAAGGAGACCTCTAAGATTCATGAAGTGGTATTTGATAAGGGAAACCCAGTCTAATCGATTTAGCTATTTTGAAAGCATGCATCAATATCTGCAAAGGAGACATTTTTGAGTACTCAGCCAAGTGGTCTGTGTATGAATTTTCACCAAAGATTTGAGGAGATTCATTTTATCTGACAGAAACATAGGTACATAGGCAGCAGGGTAAAATAGAATAAGCATTAGGTTTGAAGTCCAGGGGCCTCATTTCACATCCTGGCCCACATATTTATATTTCTGACCCATGGACAAGCTCTCCAAATCCTCAGTTTGCCCACCTGCAAAATGGGGATGATGTTCTATTTATACAAAACTAATAGCGTTGTTGTTCAGAAAAGACTTAATAATCCTTTAAATGCTTTACAAATGCAGGTTTATTTTTTTTTATTAGATGACAAATAAGCTTAGGCAGAGTCAGCACAAGAGCTGATGGAACCACTTGTATGTTACATGGATATTACTGATTTGAGCATATTTTGGCTACCCCTATTGTGACCTAGTTACAGAATTGAGAGTACTGAGGCCAGAGTTAGGAGTGGAGAAGAGGGGAGTTAGGTTTAGCAGTGCCCTCTTCAGAATCATGCATTCATTCAATTTTTATAGGGAATATCTCAAAATGTATAAAATTATAAATAATAAATCAGTCAGTCAACAAGCCTTTATTAAGTGCCTACTATGTGTCAGGCTATATTCTAAGTGCTGAGGATACAAAAAAATGCAACACAGTCCTTGCCCTCAGGGAACTTACATTCTAATGGAGAAGGCAACAGGCTAACAACTATAGACATATAAGAGAGATACAGCATAAATGGGAGAGAATCTCACAAAGAAGGCACCGGCAGTGGAGAAGACTGGGCAAGATCTCCTGCAGAAGAGAGGATTTGAACTGAGTCTTCAAGGAAGCCAAATTCAGCATCCATATTCAATAACCAAGAGTAATCCAACCCTAAGACAATGTGAAAACAGGAAGAACTGCAAAGCTGTACTAAGCTTTCTTGACTCAGGTAGAACCAGTGATTGTGGCTGCTTCAAAGCCCAAGGTAAGAGAGGAGCTGTTCTTATTCTATCTGGGTCTTTTCTGCCCAAATATTGTTAAACTGTCTTCAAGCAGACCTTTTATTTCACAAGCACAAATGTCTTTTTTGTGAATCAGGCAATAAACATGGACTTAAGAAGCTTCATTGTGAGCTGTGAATCTCCATTTGGAGTGATAATGGAGCCCTGATCCTTTTATTTTCTCATGGAAATTCACATGGAAAAAAAAGTAGCTTTATTATTGAATAGCATGGCTCTGGTTAGAGATTATTCTTTGAGCCATGGCATTATGTATATAGACTTCCGGTCTTGGAGTCAGATACTTGCTAGCAGTGTGACCAGAGGTGAGTCACATAACCTGTGTGAGCTTTATTTCCTTCGTCTTCAAAAGTCAGAAGTCAGAAAGTACCTAAGACCTTTCAGACTGTTGTGAGGTTCAAATGAGATGATGTATATAAAGCTTTTGACAAACTTTAAGGTATTACATGGGTGTGAGTTCTGATTATTACTTTGTTTTACAGCATATGGTGGATTATCTACATTGGAAGATCACAGTTTGAAAATTCAGTGACTTGTGGCCCTCACTTGGGCCCGGGGCTCTGAAGTGAAATTGCTTTTAGCACCTTTTAGATGGGGGGAAGGTCCTTAACTTCGTTAATGTCATGGACCTCTTTGATAGTCTGATGAGGCCTATACACCTTTTCTCAGAATTGCATTTTAGATGTATAGGATTACAAAGGAAATCAAGCAAATAAGATTATCAAATGTGTGTGTGTGTGTGTGTGTGTGTGTGTGTGTATACACACACATATATACATACATACAAATATATACATACTAGCTTTGCCTCTAACACAGTAGTTCTAAACTTGATGTCTGCCTCTAATTTCTGATTCAAATTTATCTATTTTCCCTCTAGTTTCTGATTCAGTTATTTATGTGTGTGTGTGTGTGTGTGTGTGTGTGTGTGTGTACATGTGTGTGTGTGTGTGTGTGTGTGTCTATCTATCTATCTGTTTCCATGGACCTCAAGTTTAGAACTACTGCTTTAGAAGCACTTTGGGATCTTACAGTGCTTCCTCATTTTGAAATTTAGCTGTCCAACATTGTAGATGTAAAGGATTTGGTTGACTATAACATAATTAGCCTCCATTTCACACCACCTGCTAAAAGTTTATTTTCTACAAACAATTTGAGTAAGCCGTTCGAGAACAATTTCTTTAGCGTCATTTTCAGCTTGCTTCACATTAATATATTACCAATGTCACGTGGAAAATAAATTTACATTTTATATTGCATTGGTAAATATGCTGGAAATAGCCAAAGGGAAAGGAATAAAAACCTTCTCTTTTATAGGCTGCTTATTAGTGATGACTCCTCAAAGACAGTGTGTTACATTATCCTAAGCCATTAAAAATTAACACTTATTTTCTGTTACAGATTTAACAAACATTTCTTATTTGCCTCAACTCCAACCGGCCTTTTCAAACAGCAGCTCCAAGTATTAATACTGACTTCAAACATGACGCATTAGTCTTGACACATCCAAAAACTGTTCATCTTCCAAAGCTAAGATACTCCAGTTTGGCTCCTCACTAAGTTTATTTATGTATCTAAAAGCATATCTTACTACCTACTAGACTCAATATGAATTTCCCTGTAATCTGCCACCATGCCCAGCTTCAACAGTCTTTCAGTGGGGAGATGAATGAGACTGAAGCACAGCTCAATCTCAGGACATAGATAAGAAATTCAAACCAGTGAGTAGTTTTTTGGATTTCCCCACTGCTGAAAGACATCTTTGATATCTGCTTAAAGTAAGGAGAATGTAAAGAATGGAATTTTAGCCTTAGCTGCAGTCTCAAGGCTTCCTGTCTTTTTTTAAGGAGATTGGAGGGTAGAGGGGAGGGAAGATAAGATTTTTAACATGATTCTTCCTATTATCTCTTGTAGTATTGACCCATGTTGGAGGAGGGGGAAATGTATTCATCACTAGGAGAGAGAACTCCAGCAATTAACAGTATCAAATATATTCATTTTAGAGAAAGCCCTTAAAGGATTGTTCCTCATGCTACCTACCATTAATTCCTATGGCTGTCGGTCTTTGTCATGCTAAACATCCTGTGGTATAAAATGCATTTGGCAAAGTTGTGCCCATTTTGTCATGGAAAAGCCGTGGCCCAGAGGGCCCAGATGGGGTTGCACATTTTGAACTGAGGAATGAAGGCAAAAACCCAGAGATATAGCTTAAGGGATTGTCTGGGATCATAGAATTCCATCACCATTGCTTTTGTAAGACAACTGGCTTAGGTCATTCTTGGCAAGGTTAGTGAATTAGTATCCTATTCCCTAGGCCCTTTTCAATGCATGGTTTGGAACACCTCCACTTGCTGAAAACTTCCATTGAAATCTTTATCAATGGTATTTGCATAGGCAAAATGGAATCAAACTATTGCCATGTAGTTTTTAAAAGGAAAATTTATGTGAATGGATTGTCATTAGTGATAATTCAGCCAAAGACACCTATCTCCCCCAAGGACTCTGCCTCCAGAAGACTTTTGTGGGGAAGTTTGGTGTGTTGGAGGTGGGGGTGAGGACAGGGTTTAAAACAAAGCTGTTTTTGAGGTATGAAACAAGCTTAGTTTTTTCAAACAGTACAATGAGTAACAGAGGTTCCTTTTTACTGGGAGGAAAAAGGAAAAGACAGACATTTGTCAGACTTTTGAGGAGGAATTTTGCTATTGAGATAAAAGTCCAGTAATGAGAAATAGGGAAAGAGGAGGAACAGGTATTATAAAGGAATGTAATGTATTGAGAACCATTTGCACGGATGTGGCTTCACTTGAGCCAAGATTCAAAACTCAAGAGTGTTTATAGTGGAAAAGAAAAAGGAGCCAGAAGATTAAACTTCAGTCTCTAGGGAGACGAGCTTAGGCATAGGTATGCGTAGACCCTATATGGTACATTGTGAGGCAGTCAAGTGGCTAATAACCGAAGTCTTCCAATTGGAGGGCAGATGATTTGCATTTCAGAATTTTCAGAATAGACAGGATTTCTCACTGATTTGAAGCTGGAAAGAGCCTGATTTTATTTCACCGAGTCATTCAGTGGATGTGGTTCTTGAGGATGGCCAGAATTATATGGTGTGTTAATGTTTCTTGAGGTGCTGACCTACACTATAGATTAGAAAGCTGTTTAAATATTAAAATGCAAAGCAAACAAAATTGCTTTTGGAATAGGAAATTATGGAGTCCTAATGCCTGGTCTCTCCTTGTGGGTGCAACTGGTGTGGATACCATGTGTTTATTGAAACTAACTCAGTTGAACTTGCCTTATCTGTAGGGACACTGAATGACTGAGCCAGTTTGGGGGGAGGGGGGCGGTGTGGGGGTGTGGGGCTGTGTATGTGTGTGTGTGTGTGTGTGTGTGTATTTTAATTCCAAGTTACAGAATATATAACTTCAAAGCAAATCAGATTTCTGTTTATCCCTCTTATATGTCAGAGTTTAAGTGCTGTGTTTTATGTATACAGTCATTGTGACAGTTGAAAAGACTATAGAAACAAAAAAAAGCAATTACAGAATTGTTTTAAAGAATTATGTAGCAAGGATAAAGGCTTTTAGAAACTGCAGAGCAGTTTTAACAATTAGATCACCTGAAGTCAAGCTGCAAAATTATGTCCTAATTATTTGTGATGACTAATTAAGCACAAAGTTAGAAGCCTTGAAAGAATTTCAGAAATATTTTTTCTTGATTTTTCTACCCAAAAAAACCCCACCCCATCATTTTCTATTTTAGCAGTTTCCACAACTTAAACATTAAATTCCTATTGTTTGATTTCTGTTATATTAGTAGTGTGTGTTTTGCAATTCTAATCTTCCCGTTTTTCTTTCTTTATCACCGAAGTAGGCCTTTTGAAGCCGGGAAATTTTTCATAGCAATATTGACAGTGTTCACATTTGCATGATGACAGCCAAGGAATGGAGAAGTAATTTTTGAAATTGCAGAAGTATTTAGAACACTGATAAAAAGTGAAATATACTTTTGATGGATTGAAGTTAAGCATACATGATTTTTTCCTGCTGTCAAAAGGCTCTGAATTTAGTGAATATTTGCCTGCTGTGAGAATGCAAGATTAACATCACAACCATCACCCGGGCACCCAAACCCTGCAATTTAATAGCTTTTTAGGTTCTTTCCTTTTTCTAAACAGCAATTAATCTCATTTTAGTACAATTTTCTCGTTTCTGAAGTCTCTCATTGAATCGCTGTTTTGTTCATATTTGGCTTCAGCTCCTCTGCATAGTCATTAAAGTCCCAATTAATGTCACCTTTCGCTGAAGAGTACTCATTTTTATTGAGAAAATGACAGTTGCTGCCATGAGTAGTGCAGTGTAATATACATTAATTGCCCTGTAACACTGGTAATTACGAGTTTTTCAAGCCTCTCAGTAAACTGTCATGCCTAGACAAGACTGTGCTAAAATAGATTACTCATTAGGGAGACCTGTCCTATTTTCTGGTGGGTTCTTAGTGTTGGTTTAAAAGGGGATGGGGGGGGCAGAGGGGGGAGGAAGAATCTTGAGCTTGAACCAATAGTTGCCAAGAGTGATTTCCTACAACATCATCCTTGTGTTGAGTTTTTCAGCCATCACTTAAGGCTGTGGTCAGCAAATAGACAGGGTGCGGTGGACTCAAGGAATGGCAAGTCTCAAGCACTTGTCTGTGTGGCTGAGGGACCTGCTCAAGGCTCCCTTGCTCAGAGGGGAATGCTACGTGTAAAATAAGAGCCTTCTTGAAGGGTATCATGTTAAAGTAGGCTCACGGTATATTGTTGTTGTTGTTGTTGTTGTTTAAGTCCTAGAGGACCCTCATATTTTGTACTTGGCAATACTTTGTTGCCTCATTACTGGGAATTTGGCAAGTGGAGGTTGAGAAACCTCTATTAAATAAACCCTGAATCTCTGGCGTTGCTGGGGCCTGGTTAATGTAAGGCATTTGAAGTTCTTTATGTAGTCATAAGATATAGTTTTTCAAATTTTTATATCAGTGAGTTGAAAGAATTGGGATGATGTATGTGAAAAGTACCCAGTCCCAATTTTGCTCAATACATACTTGCCGAATAAAACACCCAGTGGATAGATTCTTTTTTCTTCCCTTTCAAATCATGTTTCTAATTTCAGCACAAACATTTTTCCCCCTACTCCCCATTTCTATCATACTTCATTTGTTTGGATTTTAAACACAAAATAGTCCACTTTAAAGCCCATTGTGGCGCTGAACTGACAAAAGAAAACCTTGGTTTTATCTTTGTTATAACACCTGCTTTAGGCAATCTGCTCTTTCTCTCTTGGTCTAAATGAATTTTGTCACAGCCTTTCAAATTCTCTTGTGGTGATGAACTAATGAAAGTAGATAGTACAATTTGTGCTGACCAGGTAGCAACTGCCAAGCTCCCAGCTGAGAATAGTTTAAAAAAATAAATAAAATGCAGCATTATATCACTGATTTACCCATTACCCAACATTAATAGTGAGAGACCTTGGTGTGTTTATCTGTTTGTATTGGTGTGCATTTATCGAATTGTTTATGACAAGACTAATTGGGGTAATTGTAGACACTGAAATTACCTGTCAGCTATATGTAACCACACTCCCTTTCTTTCTGACACATGATGACAACTGAGGGACCCCGTAGCATTACTCATGATAGCTTTTCGAGTGGTAATAAGGACAATAGGGGCCTTGGCTAATTTGACATGGACAGCCTTCACAACAAGAAGCCAGCTAAATGACTTGTCAGGAGGGGAAAGAAGTCAGAAAAGTAATGGAGTCCCCCATGGCGCTCTGACAGGGAGATGAGGCAATTTGAACGGAAAGTGAAAAGGCTTCAGTTTGTCAAGTATTTAGAACAATCAGAGAACAGCTAGAGGCTGGAGCCTGACAATAAATTTGTGAACCATGGTAGCAGTTTCATATAGGTCAGTTATTTCATAATGGCTGTGCGGTACTCAGAGGTTTCTGCTTTCGTAGCACTCTTCACAGTTACCAACTGGTGCTTTGTCACCTTAAATTTGTGCCCTGCCTTACACAGTGGGAATAATGGTTAAGGTGACGGAGGACCAGAAATGTAAGACAGCATGATTTTTTTTTAGAAGTGGTCTGTTGAAAAATAAACAAAAATCCAGATACGTAATCGGGTGATTACTACCATTACACACAAGGGATGTTAACTCTTTGAGGTGGGGAGTTCCATCCATCTGGCTCAGAGCAGCACCAGAACTTTCTCTTTTGCCATTGGTCAACTACAACAAACCTCACAAAATATAGGGCTCAAAGTCTATTACCCTCTGTTATCCCTCCATTTCGCACAGTATACCTAAAATTTCTTTAGGCACTTTTTTTCTCTGAATGGCTCTAGCAATATAATACTAATCTCACCGGTAGGACATTTCATGGGGTATTGCATTTGATGAAATAACTAGAAAACTGGTTGCACAGATAACCTGCCAAAAATATGATCTACCATTTCAAAACAAAACAAAATTTAAAGCTCCTTGTACTGACCCTACCTTACAGCAAGCAACTAATATGTTAAGAAGGGATACTCATCTCAATTCATAAAGTTGTGTCATTCTTACCTATTTCTTTTCATTTTATTTGTTTTGGCTTTAAGAGAAATTCATGAGCTTTTAGAAAAGTACCATTTTTTTTAAAAAAATCTTTTAATAGCCTTTTTTTCCCTTTAAGTGATAGTTACTTCCCATTGACCTTCCATACACACACACACACATACATACACTCTCACTCACTCATAGAACCCACTCTTATAAAAAAGAAATATTGAAGGCCATGTTTGAGGAAGCACAAGGAGGCCAGTTTGAAAGAATTGAAAATGTACTGAATTTGGAGCAAAAGAACCTGAGTTTGAACCTTGGCTTGCCAGTTATTCCCTGGGTAACCTTGCATTAAGTTAGTCATTTCACCACTCTGGGCCTTGGTTTCCTTACATATAAAATGAAGTTGGATTAGAGGACCCCCCCAGGCTCTTTTCCATCTTTAAATCTGTGATCCTGTAAAACAGTGGCTGCTTCTCATGATGTATGCCTCATTCTGTATCTGTTATGTACATGAGGTATGCTTCAATGTCAGCCTCAGTGTTGTGGAAGTTATATGAGTGGCCTTTACTTGTGAATCCTTACACAAATACATGTTAAGATGCATAATGGAATGACAAATACATATATTCGTCCAATACCATATTTTATGTTTCCTTAATATAGTTTTTCATCTTAAATCCTTACAAAGGCCACAATATTCTTTATATGAGGAGTGTACCTTTGTTATTACATAAAGCTTTTCTTCCAAAGAGTTAAAACATTCATCCAGACTACATCTATCTTTTCAAAAGCTTTTTAAAGAAATGGGGGGAGGGGGAGGAGATAGTTTACTTTTGGTGATGTTGTTTCTACTGTATTATTTCTACCTTGTGAATATTTTGATCTTTATGTGAAAATATTCCTTGTTAAATTTTATGCAATGATATAGCTATTACTTCTTCATTATAGCTCATAAATCCTCTGAACAACATTTGGTCTAAGGAAGATATTGTTAAACCTAATTAGTCTGCCCAGTTCTCCAACTCATGCATCAGAGAGTGGAGGGTGGGCTGTTGTAAACCTACAGAGGGAAGTCGCTTGGGGATTTGGGGGCCAAGGGAGTGGTGATGGGATGTAGAATAAGGAGAAGTGCAAGAGCCAGTTGTAGTCTCATGGATAGCAATTCTGTTCCCAGAACAGAATGTGACATAGACTGTAGTTGAGAATGTGGGATGGGATCTCCAATCTCTATGTCTTTGCTTATGCTGTTCCCCATCCCTGGAATGCATGCTCTCCTCCCCTCTGCCTGTTAGACTGCCAAGTTTCTGTTAAGCTCATGCAGCTTAAACAATAGCTCTTAAATGAAGCCTTTCTTGTCTGATCCACCCAGCTACTTGTGACTGCCCTCTGAAATTATTTGTGGCATTTATTTTGTGTCTATATTTCAGGTGTTCTTTCTTCACAAAAACAGAATGTAATTTCCCTGAGGGCAGGGTGTGTTTTAAACCCATTGCTTGTCTCAGAGCCTTGGCACATAGTAGATCCTTAATGAAATGTATGTTAATAGATTGATTTGATAGTCACATAGGATCTGCAATTTCTTCGGGCTGGAGAACCCCCTAGGACTTAGGATAGTCCTAGGATAGTTGCCTGAGGTATATAAAGATGAAGTGACTTCTCCAGGGTCACTTGGCTAGTAAGTGTCAGAGACAGGATTCATACTATCTGTCCCATGCCCCACACTGCCTTTGTTTGCTTGCATATGACCTACAAATATGGATGTGAATGTTAAGAATAAGGAATTTCTTTCTATGAATTCTTTTTGTCAGTATGTCATATATTAAGTCTATATATGGGCATCAGAAATCACTTAAGGCCCTGTTTTAGACAAGTTTCTAGTTCTGACACAATGATTGTATGAATTATCTCCCATCATTTGGAGATTTGTGCAGGGTACTGGCATCTTGTTGTGTGACTCCCTCTTGATAGCAGTTATTAAATAGGAAATGCATCCATCCAAGCTCAGGAAATTATAACCAGAAACTAACATTATGTAGGTAATGTGTCCAAGGAAAGTTCTTCTGGACTCCTTAGAACCTGGGAGCTAGTCACATCTCTTCCCTATCAGGACACTCTACATCTAGAGTGATTCCAAGTAGTCTCCTGAGCTCTTTCTTGGTGTCTTTGTTCCAGCTGTTTCATTTATGCCTCTAATTGCTTCATTGCTAGGAACTGGCTTAATGTTATTGGCTCTTCTTACCTCAGATTTACATATCACATCCCAGGGCTTTCTTTAGGGCATTTATCATTTTCCTCCAAATGATCTGGTGACAGACAGTATTCTGCGATCCAGGTTTACATCAGCCAGTAGAGGAGATGGTCTTTCTTCTTTGCTACCACAATCCAGAACAGGTGAGAAAACAGTGAAGCCTCTATTCATTACCCAACTTCAAGGCATAGTCAATGATGCAAGTTGCACTAAGTTATAGCTATTCTTGACACTGAACGATAAGCTTATGGACAGCATTTGGCCTCTAATTCAGTTCAACAACTATTTATCCAACAAGCTAGACACTGGGCTCAGCACTTGAAGAGGATCAAAAGAAGAGTAATATGTAGTCCCTGATCTTAAGGACTTTATGGTCTAGAAATAGGTAAAGATAGTAATTCATATGGCAGAGCTTTGGGCAGGCTTATTAGTAACACTCAGCAGTACCTCCATTAAATCAGATGTACCTTGGGAAAATTAGATGCAATAGTAAGGAATCTAACAAGCCTTTGGGGCCACTATTCACTGTGTAAGATTTTAAGACTTTTTGCACATGAAGGTCAACCTATTCGCATGGATGAAAGTGTACATATTGTTTATTTATGAACATATGTATGTAAATACATGTCTATGCATGGGAAGCAACATAAGGGTCATA
Source organism: Phascolarctos cinereus (assembly GCF_003287225.1). Lineage (NCBI taxonomy): Eukaryota > Metazoa > Chordata > Mammalia > Diprotodontia > Phascolarctidae > Phascolarctos > Phascolarctos cinereus. The sequence continues at coordinate 180,396,208 of NW_027555736.1, forward strand.
AAGTGGGGCCAGGAAAGGCAGTGTTGCAAAAGCAGATAGAAACTTCACCAGAGAGTCTGGAACACCTGGGCTCAAGTCCTGCCTTTAACACATAGCTGTGTGACCCTGGGCAAGTCCTTCACCATTCTCGACCTCATTTCCTCATCAGTGGAATGGGCACAATATAAGGTTGTTGTAAGGACCAAGTAAGGTAATATATGTAAAACACTTTACAAAACTTATTCATCAAATTATTACTGTTAGCTTATTTGTTAGCTATTATTATCAAGATACAGAGAAGGCACTGGCTGGCCTGCATTGATACTAAACATAGAGTTTCCTGTATCAGTAGTTTCCAAAGTATGATCAGGGGTCTCTAAGATCCTTTCAGTGGATCCATGAGGTCAAATTTTTCATAATTCATAATTCTTGGATGTTATTTGCCTATTCAAATACTCCTCCTTTTTCCAACTACATATCTGTGTGAGGCTGGATTTTCTTAACGTGCTTCAGCCAAAATAACATGTCACAACAGATTGAATACCAAAGCAGATGTGAGAATCCAACTGTCTTCTATTAACCTAGACATTCAAGAAATAGGCAAAAAATATGTAAAACAATTGCACTCTTCTCATGAAGTGTTTGTTATTTTGGAATGGGTTTGTTATTAAGATAATTAATAAATATTTTAAAATGTTATCAGTTTCCATTTATAATTCAGTAAACATGTACTTAAAAATGGTGCTCTTTTAGCGTCTTCAGTAATTCTATAGTGTAAATATGGAAATACGTTTTACATGATTGCACATATATAATCTATATCAAATTGTTTACTGTCTTGGGGGAAAAAGGAGGGAGGAAGGGAGAAATTTTGAAGCTCAAATTTTTATAAAAAATGAATATTAAAAATTGCCTTCATATATAATTGGAAAAAATAAAATATTATTAAAAATAAGAATTCTCTAGTGTAAAGAAACAAAATTGAGAACTGCTGCCCCATACCAATGAAAATACAGGTCCAGTCCCTATCCCTAAGTGAGGGCAAAGTGCTGTGGGGGTTCAAAGAAGGGAGAGAGCACATTGATTTGGAGGGATCACAAAGGCTCCGTAGTAGAGGGAGCATTTTTAGCGGACCTTGAATCATGCATAGGTTTTAAACAGGCCAGCAAGGGCATATCAAGGACACAAAACAGCAATACAAACTTAATCATTCATTTCTTTAACTTCAGTTTCAGATACGTCCTTACCTGTGGCTCTTCCTGATAGGCTTAGCAGTAGAATTTGCAGCCAGAGTTAAAGTAACGGGAATAAGACTGAAGAATTTAAAATCTGATTTTCCATCTCTTCTGACTATTGGGTACATGAGCGAAAGTTAAATTGTCTTATAGATTCTTGTTATTTTTCTTTGGGGGCTTAGAGGAATGTAAGGTAGGCATTCCCCAAATTATAAATGAATTCTCAAAATGCATTGTCAAGAAAAGATGTTATAAATGGGGGTCAGATTCCTAGTCCAGTCCCAAACAGCCTTTTTGACCCATAATGTTACTAAACTATAATACTGATAATATCAGTATGAGTTATGGGTCCTGGGGGCACCATATGGTAGATTATAAGAAGAAAGAATGTCCTCCCTTTTTCCTGGTTCGAAGGCTGACCATAAGGAACTATTGGAAATAATTTTTGGCATCTTCCTACCTCCTCTTCTAGAATCTTTTGTCTCAGTGTTCCTTCTCTTCAGATTCACTGACACCAAGAGCCCTCTGTGTCTTTTCTCCCTCCAGAAAGAGAGAGAGAGAGAAACAGAGACACAGACACAGACACAGAGAAAGAGAAAGAGAGCAAAACAGCCATTCCTGCAGTGTGGCCAGCTGGTCTTAGTTAAGTGTTAGGAGGAAAGGAATCTGACCGGCATAATTCAGACTAAGGTGTGAGATTATATGTTATTGATATTATATACATGTATATATATATGTACATATGTATTAATATTTACATACATATTTTGAATTTTTTAAAAAAAGATGTTTAGAAAACCAAATTAGTTCTTAATTGGTGAAATTTCAGTTTTATATGATAATATGAAAAAATCATTCACTGTAAACCTTTCCATATGTGGAATACTGGGGGCCACCTACCTAGGTGTGTATTTAATTCTTATAATATTATTGTGTCCCATGAATCTCCAGGAATTGTAAGTAGAAAAGGATCATGAGCTTTCAAAAACCTACAATACTGAATGATCACTAATGCTGTAGTCTTCTCCTTTGCCCACTTTGATGAGCAGCCCTGTTTAGACCAAAATTATCTTAAATTTTGTATATGTGTTATTTGGTGCCCAACATGTCAAGTGGCTCTCCATTCTTTTCTCAAAAACAATATTCACAATATATAGACCTGAAGCTTCTGTGTCATTTCCAAGTCATTGGAATTTTTTTTAACTCCTCACAATCACATACTTTACAGTGTTTTAAAAAAATTCTCTTTCAATGTGCTCACTACTACGTTAAGGTTATTGAGTCTCAACATATATGTTGATTCAACTTGGAGGATTTATAATTTTAGAATTTTGTTGTCATGTTTAAAAAAAAGGATATAAAATTTGAGTGATTTTTTTCTCTATTTTTGTAAGAAAAAAATTGAGCAAGACAGGAAGATTCTAGGAAATGTAATAGTGGGGTTTTTTTTCCATGTATTTACAAATTACTCTTTACAAGGACATGAGTTCAGATCCTGATGCTGGTACTTATCACCCCTGTGACTTTTTGGGAAATCACTTAACCACAATGAATCTGTTTTTTTCCTTTAAGGAAAAAAAATAGCCACAACCTAGAAAACTGCTTTTTTCTATCCTCTCTTAATCCCAATAGTTTTGTCTCAGTTGAGAAGAATTTAATTGAGACACAGTATGGGATAGGTGGTAGAATATAGTCTCAGAGTTATGAAGACTTGAGTTAAAGTGCTGCCTCTGACAATAATAGCAATAGCATTTATATAGGTTTTTAAGGTTTGCAAAGTGTTTTGCATATAAATTTCCTCTGATCCTCACAACACTGAGATAGGTTCAGATCATAGCTCTACTACTTTTTACCTCTGTGACCTTTGGTAAGTCACCTAACACCTCTGGACCTCAGTTTCTCCATCTGTAAAATGAGGAGATTGGAGTAGATGACCCCTAAGATCTCTTCTAGCTCAAAAAATATAATCTTATGATCCTAAATATTTTTAAAATAGAATTCCAGGTTAAGCTATATTCAAATAATAATTTTTATACCCATTGACAAATGTCTGTTCAGTAAAATGGGATTTTTATTAGTTACTTTCTAACATCATGAGACTGTCAAATTGCAACCCTTAAAAAGAAATCTACAATGTCAAAATGAGTTTCAATGACTTCTTCGATCATCTTAGATTTAAATTTCCTCTTGACCATTAATAATAGTCTGGTTAATTTGCAACCTTTCTAGAGAGATTTGCATTTTTCAAAGGATATATTTTTGTTAACCAAAATGAAGCTGCAAATGGTGGAACTTCAGACAGCATTACAAGATTAGGTAGAAAAAACAATTAAGGAGTTTGGGGATTCCCATACCCTGTCTTCATTAGGTCCTCAAGTTCATCTTCCCTAAGTTGGTCCTGACTTTCAGTTTCTCCTTCCATTCATTTCTGAAGGAGTAGATTTCAAGTGTTTTTGTTATTCAGTCACTGCAGTGGCTACCATGTCACTTGATCTGAGGACCTGAGCATGAGTAGTGACTGTGTGAATCATTTGTAAGCCAGGTAAGTGAGAGTAGTAAGCTTGTATGTCAATTTTAATATATTTCATTTCCCTAAAATAAGCAATTTTCTACTCCTACACATAGAATTCTCATTTTCAAAGATAATTCCAAGCCTCAGCTTAAATTCTCCCCCTCTACAAGAAGCCTTTCCCAATCCCCCATTAAGGATAATGCCTTCCCTCTGTAATTATCTCCAGTTTATCCTCTATATATTTTTCTTTTACATAGTTTTTTGCATGTTGTCCCCATTAAATTATGAGTTCCTTGAGTGGAGAGACTTTTTTTTTGCCTTTATTTGTATTCCCAGTGCCTGGCATATAGTAAGTATTTAATAAATGCTTGTTGATTTGACTTGATTCCAGTTAAAAAAAAGCTCCTATATGACAGATAACTGTTGGTGCTCAATATAGAATGTCCCAAAAGTCTTACTGCAGTTTTCAGATTTAGTTGTTCATTGGATTGGATTGGATAGTGAAGGATGATCCCTGTCTTATTTGGCTTAAAAGAACATTGCCAAACAATCAGTCATTTCTACATTCAGCCTGTGTTCCCTTTTATCAGTAAATATAATGGGTTATTGCTTTATAATATAATTTCAGGTCTGGAAGTGCTATTCCTCCTTTTGATTCCCCATGATTTACCTTGATATTCTGTACTTTTTATTTCTCCAAATGATTTATTTGATTATTTTGTTTAGTTCTACAAGTATGTCCTTAGTAGTCTGATTGGTACAGCACTAAATCCATAAATTAATTTTTTATTATTTTGACACAGCCCAGCCAGCAGCACTGAATAGCCTTTCAATTATTTAAGTTCTTTATTTCTTAAGGAGTGCCTTATAATTACATCTATTCAGTTATTGAGCCTACTTTTATAGATTAACTTTCAGATATTTTGTGAATTTGGGAGTTATTTTGAATGAGACTTTTCTTTCTTTTATTGTACTTTCTTGGGTTTTATTATTACTATCTAGAAATGCTATTGATTTTTGTGTCTTATTTTAAAACCTACTACTTTACTAAAGTAATTAATTTTCTGAAAGAGTTTCTTTCCCAATTCCCAAGGATTTTCTAAATAAACCATCATGTAAATCTTAAAATAGGGATCAGTCTCTTCCTTCTTCATCTATCTATCTTTATGCCTATAATTTCTTTCTCATCTTACTACAATTGCTATCATTTTTAGAACTATATTTAATAACAAGGAAAGAACACCTCTTTCCTCTATTTCTGTATTTTATTGAGAAAAATTCTAGTGTTTTCTATTGGATAAAATGCTAGTTTTGGTTTTAAATACATTTTATCATATAAAAAAGATCCTTCTTTTCCTATGCTTTGTAGGATTTTTTTTTTAGCATAAATGAAAGTTGTACTATTTCAGATTTTGTCAGTATCTACTGATATAATTGTAAGGCTTTGGGTGTTTTTGTTTTTAATATGATTCATTATGTTAATTGTTTTTCTAATGTTGAGTCATCCTTGCATCTGTAATATAAATCAAACTTGATTATAGTGAATGATTTTTAGATGAATCACCATTGTTCTTTTTTTGGCCGGAATTTTATTTATAATTTCTAAATGAATTTCCATTACTGTTATTAGCCTTCAGTTCTTTTTCTTTGTTGTGTCTTCCCCCAGTTTAGATCTTAGGACTGTATTTGAAGATGTTTGGCATTTTCTTTCTCATTTTTTTTTTGTGAGAATAATTTGTGTAGTGGAGGTTATCAGTTGTTTTTTAACAGTTTGATAGAATTTGCCTATTAATCTATGGACCAGGGTTGTTTTCTTTTGTGGTTCCTTTAAAACTAGTTCAATTTCCTTTTCTGAAATTGGATTATTGAGTGTTCTGTTCATTTGTGTGTGTATTTTATATTTTTGTAGATAATCTATTTCTTTTGAATTCTCAGGAGGGTTTTTTTTTTAAATTCAGCTGCATGTAATAGGTTTTGATAATTCTTTTTACTTGTGATTTCATCTTGTTCAATTTTATTTTAATTGTATCCTCCTTTTTAATCAGGATGACTAATGATTTACTAATTTCATTAATCATTTAAAAAACAGATTTGAGGGTTTTTTTAACCTTAGCGTAGTGCCTGCACATAGTAAATATAAATACTTAATAAAGGCTTAATTTGTTGTTGAATTTTTTAATAGTTCTCTTTTTTCTGATTCAGATTTATTTATGTTTCCTCTAATTCTCCAAATTTCCTCTTTTGTGCTTATTTGGGGATGGTTTATTTATTGATTTGTTTTAATTTGTTTCAATTGCACTTTTAGTTCATTAATCTTTTTTATTTTATTAATAAGCTTATATTTCTTATGAAAAGCCTGAGATTATTGTTAGCACATTGACAGTTTTATTTTTTAAAAAGTCCATCTTTATTTGTATAGCTTCTTGTGTAAGCTCTAAGAACATAGATTTTATTTTCATGTGACAGTTCCTGAGTGGTGATGATGATGGTGATGATGATGATGATGATACGATATGATAGCTCCTTCTATGTTCCAGACGTTGTGCTAAGTGATTTATAAATTATCTCCCAAATACTCAGGAAGATAGGGACCATTATTATCCCCATTTTACAAATAAGGAAACTGAGACAAATATGGTTAAGTGACTTGCCCAGGATCACACAACTAGTATGTGTCTGAGGCTGGATTTGAACTCAGGTCTTCTGACCCCAGGTCCAGAGCTCTATCCACTGTGCCATCTAACTAACTGGAAGGATTTCCCAGCTACAAGAAAACAATTTGATGCCAACTTCTAGGCCCCTTTAGCATCCAAATATATCTATGCCTTTTATCCACCTAGCTCTGCTTCACGTCACTGGTCACTTTAAGAATTCACCTATTTCCCAAAGGTGAAGCACAGTTAAGTCTGTCGATTAGCCTATTTGATAGACCTATGTTCACCAACATCCTAAATTTATTTTGCAGTATATTGGATGGTTTTCTCAGAACCCAAGATGAAACATTCCCTTGACATTCCCTAGAGTCCTACTTGACAGCTAAGTGATACAGTGGATGGAATGCCAGGCCTGAAGTCAGAAAGACTCATCTTCCTGAGTTCAGATCTAGCCTCAGACACTTCCTAGGTGTGTGATCCTGGACAAATCACTTAACCTCTGTTTGCCTCAGTTTCTTCATCTGTAAAAGTGAGCCGGAGAAGGAAATGGTAAACCACTCCAGTATATTCGCCAAGAAAAATCCAAATGTGGTCACAAATAGTTGGACATGACTGAAAACAACCAAACGAGTATTGCATCTGTTGTACCAAGTGGCTTAGGGAAGCATGCCCTAGAGTTAGGAAAACGTGGGTCCAAATTACACCTCAGACGCTAGCTATGTGAGTATGAGCATGCCTCTTAATTTCTCTGGGGAATTGTGTCAGTGGAGATAATTGCTAAGTCCCTGATTTACTGACTGTATGATGACAGATATGTTACAGATTCAGGGTTACCCAAATTGGGATTAGTGCTTGCTTCCCCCGGCTTTTGACCTGACATTCCAGTTCCAGCCCTGAGGCCCTGGGCTTCAGATTAGAGAGAGCCCACCATATCTAACCCCTATACCACCCCTCCCAAACCATATTCATGTCATGTTGCTGTGCATGTGCCCTTTCCCTTCTGCCCTACATTCCATTTCTAGTTCTCAGTAATCAAATCAGTGCTGCCATTCCTGAAAAGCATATTTCAATTAATGGCGCTAAGACTGTACTGTGACTTCCCTGACCAAAATACCCTTTGCTAATCACCACTAACCTATATGTATTGTCTTCCCCTTTTTAATGAAACTTCTTTGAGGGTATGGACTCTCCTGCCTTTTATAGTTAGGTACCCAACCAAGGCTTTAGCAGAGCTAGGTGGCACAGGGTATTGAGCTCAGGGCCTGGAGTCAGGAAGACTCATCTTCCTCAGTTTAAATTTGGCCTCAGACACTTACTAGTTGTGTGACTCTGGACAAGTCACTTAACCCTGTTTACTTCAGGTCCCTAATCTGTAAAATGAGCTGAGGAGGAAACGGCAAACTACTCCAGCATCTTTGCCAAGAAAACCCCAAATGGGTCACAAAGGTTCAGACATAGCTCAACAGTGATAACCCAGAGCTTAGCATAACACCAGCCACATAAGAGCACTTTTTAATTCCTTCATTCTTTCCACGTATGAGGTGCCTTCAGTCAAGTTTTCTGGGACCACGTCCCCAGGTATTTAACAGTTCCAATACCCAAACCATTCTCTGCTCTTGCTTAGTGTTTGTGAAAGAATCTTTAGCTACTGCCTTGAATATACCTCCCCCTTACCTCTTCCTCTAGAATTCCTGACTTTCTTCAAGGCTCAGCACATACATGTCATGGTATCCATAGGCCTTTACTTCGTGAATTTAGCATTTCTAATGGAATGTAAGTTCCATTCCATTTGAGAATGTTTTTCCCCTTTGTATCTCCAACATCTAAAATGGTACCTGACACATAGTAAGTGCTTAACAAATGCTTACTGAATTAGTTGATTAGTTGTTGTTTGTCCTTCATTCTCAAAGAGGACTATGACATCAGGAAAGTGATGCCATGACATGCAGGTGAATTGAATTTAAGTGAGGGAGGCATGCGCAGAGGCACCAGCCTCACTTTATCTTCTGGAGCCATCTGGGTCTAGTGGCAAGATATAAATCAGGATGACTGGAGATGGCCCCAAGTTGATTAGTAGTCAAGTACTGTAATCTAGACTTCAGGCAATTAACAAGAATGTATTGACTACTATGTATTGGGCATTGTGCTTAGAGCCTGGGATATGGAACAAAAGTGAAATGATCCCTATCCTCAAACAGCTTACTTTTTAGCCAAGAGAAATAATGTATACATATGTAGGTGGATAAAAGAATAGAAACAAAGCAGTTATGGTTAAAGACTAAAAAATAATCTACAAGGCATAACCCAAAAAGTTGTTTGTAAAATGAATTTGTATAAAGAAAAGGATACTTCCCATCAACTTATATTAGCATTTGAGAGATTTATGCCAGGGGAAAAAGTTGGTACTATAAGTGCTACCATATCCTAGTCTCTACAATAAAACTTTTTTCTTCTTGTCCCCAGAAAGACATTTGGAAGAGTTCGCCCTCCCCTGCCTTGTACATAGAGAATGATGCTTAGAATACTTCTCCAATTCCAGATGTTGTTCTAGAAGCTGTCTCAATATTCACGTTGCTGTTTTGGGGCACGAGACAAAGAGCTTCATGACCAGGAAGGAGGCTTGAGATGTTCATCTTAATCCCTAGCACCATCTGAATCTCACCATCTGAAGGCGAGGTTCCTTAGACACCCCAAGAACCATTCTTTAGCATTCGGTCTGTTTTCTTTGTGTCCAGCACACATCCTTCCCACTCGCTATATGTATAATTGACTCTTGTCAGCACAGGAGGGGACATAAGCACTGCATACAGTATCAGGAAATCTAGGGTAAGCACTGCCACGTGGACCCTTAGCTAGATTCAGTTTGGTGTCATTTGTGGCATATAATGTATATTGCTGAAAGATTAAGGCAAAAGAAACAATCTGGGACAGCTGGGTGGGTGGCTCAAATAGAACACCAGAACTGGAATCAGGAAGACCTGAATTCAAATCTGGTCTCAGACTCTAACTAGCTGTGTGACCCTGGGCAAGCCACTTAATCCTGTTGCCTCAGTTTCCTCATCTGTAAAATGAGCTGGAGAAGGAAATGGCAAACCATTCCAGCATCTTTGCCAAGAAAAAACTTGACCTGAAAGAGTGGATCTCATGGGGTTATGCAAAGTGAGATTACCCAATATAAGAAATGCAGGTGTAGTGTTTTCTAACCATTTTGGCTGGGTTTTAACATACAAAATGAAATAAAGAAGAAATAAGTGTCTGGTGGCAGAAGGGCAAAAATCACACTCTACTGGAGATATAACATTTATCTGGAGAGACACCAATCATAAAACCCTTCCATTATTTTTCATGAAATGATAAATCAAGTAATCAGCCCACCCTTTAAAAAAAATCACACATCTACTGTATCTACTTTGTAAAGTTTGGCTTCTCCTATTTTAGGACAAGTTTTTCCCATCCTAAAATTTAACCCAGCCTAAAATTTAACATTTTTTTTCACAGCTGTTTATTTCAGAAGTGCTGGAATTAATGAAATTAAGTGAGCAGAAGGGACAATTAGAAAAAGTTGGTACAATTTTTCTTTTCTTTAGAAAGGATAAGAAGTTAACGCGAGTTTGTTTCATGCTTTATTTTGGAGTGGTTTTTAGAAATTTCATTTCTCTTTTCCTGTTTGTTGACACTCAGCCATTTTGTATGATTTTATCTGCTGAACTTTTTTTTTTTTAGGAAAATTGCCTTTTTTTCTTTCTTTTTTTTCTTTTTTTTTTTTTTTAGGGAATGAGAGAACAGAATTCTCTCAGCCCCCTGAATAATAGCACCAAGTCTTTTAAATGCCTAGTGCTTCCTCCCTCCTCCCCTTAGAGAAATAAAATGAGAACCAAAAAAAAAATAAATCTGTCCCGTTATTAAATTTGTGCTCTTCAGCCCACATTACCACGAATAGTGGTCACTACTGTACTGTGGGTCTGGTTGTCACTTTGGCAACTTGTAAAGCTCTTTATCATAGTGAGCAAGAAAAATCAATGTCGAATTACCTCAGGAATATTATTGATGACCTGAATGTCATTTTCTGTTTTTATTACTTTTCATTGTATTTAGCTTGTAATTTAAGCCCCTTTCTAATTAATTTGGTTTGGTTGTGTTAGAAGTAGAAAAAGCTACCCATCTAATAGGTGACACATGTCACAGAGAAACCTTACAACATCCCCATTTCCCCAAGATCAATCAACCATAAAATAACTCACCGAACTTTCTGTTTTTCTAGCAAATTCTTAAGAAATACAATAAAATTGAATTTGTCTAGTCCAAAGAAGAAGGGAGGCCCACGAATGAGCAGAAATGCCCTAAAAGCCCAGCTTTATCTGGCTATAATCTTTCTCTTAGCTGTTAAAATATCCTGAAGCACTCGATCACATTGCATTTTAATTTCAAAGCCATGTGTTGTATTAGCAGAATGCACATGGTACTGATTTGAACTGAAAGTCTCCGTCTGTTCACCAGAACGTCAGGCTAGCTTGAACAGGGTCTCAAGTAGGTCAAAGGCCTAGAGTCGACATCTTTGTTAAATCTTTCTCTTGTGAAAACTAGAAGCCTAGGTCAGGGCAGCCAGCTGATGGTGCCTCTTACAGCCACTAATTAGATTAGGCCCACATTTATCAACTACACATAGACTAATACTTAACCTTTTAACTCAAGAGTTTTGTTGTATCTTTATTTCAAAAAGTGAAGGTGGATCTGCTGTTGTTGGGTTTTTTTTTTCTCGTTCAAGTATTGGTCTAGTATCAGTGAGGTGTAACATCCAGCTTTTTCCAATTTTGTCTACTAGGTTTACGCAGCTCTAGTATGTAAAATGCACTCCTGCACACTCTATATCTGTTTTTCTTTACCAACATTACAGCTCATTATGATGTTTTGACATTTATAGAAAACATTTCATTTTTGTGTGTGTGATTTTCATTTTTACAGAGCAATTTTATTGCTCCTTTAGCTTTGCTTTTCTGTCAAGTTTGAAAGTATCATATACATAGCCATATGAATATATGTATATATACATATATGTTTATTTATATTTTCCTTTTTGTCCCTAAATAAGTCAATATAACTGTTAGATAGAATTTCACTTGGAAGGAATAACTCAAGTTCCTTTGGAAATTCAACTTCTATTTGTGTCCAACACATTGCATGACTGAAGAGATGGCACGGGGCTGTACAAAGTTTGCTGGGTTTGGCACGAGAGGACTTGGATTCAAAACACAGCTCTACCACTTATGGCCTATGTGACCCTAAGCAAATGACCTAACCTCTCAGCCTAAGTTTCCTCATCTATAAAAGGGAAAGAGTTAGACCAGATGACCTCCAAGGTTCCTTGCAGCCCTAAATCTATGTTCCTAATAGTCTCTCTTCTAAAGATAGATGCATTTGTTCCTCTAGAAAATCATCTTAGCACTTACATAAACCATGTGAGGCAATACTAAATCAAAGTCAGGCCATTCTCCAAAGTCACATGTACATATTAAGAATCAGTTCTAACCAAACTTTCTGTGTATCATACAGAAATTGTAGCCCTGAAGATAAAATTCTTCGGTTCATGTTTAAAAGGATTACTTTTCTGGAAACAAAATGTTCTTAAAGGAAGCTGAGTACTCCTTTTCCAGTAAGGGCTACAACTGCCTTTATCAGAGTATAGCTTCAGAAGAATGAGAAAACAGGAAGAGGCTTTTTATGTGTTGCATTTATTTCTCTAAGTAAAAGAAAGATAAAACAGAGTCACCCTGACAATTTTAATTTTGTCTTGGGAGGTCAGCAATCACACTGGAAAAGTGATCTCCTCCTCCCCTCCCCCGTCTTCTTCCCTTTCAAATTAAACCTGAAGCTTTGGAGCATTCTGAACTCTTTCACCAGCCTGAGATCATTTTCCTGATTCATATTCATTAAAAAATAAAAATAAAAGTAATTGACCAAATTCCCACCAGGTTTTCAGACTTAGAACCACAAAAACCTTTTATTTGGAATCCTCAATTTTTCGTTTTGTGTTCATTATTCCTACACCATCTTAAAGTACTTTTTGGATTTGTGAAATAGTCAAAATATGTCAGTGGGTCATCATTTTACTTACAGTGAGCATAGGAATGAAATATTGAATGTATGCATCATTTTCTATTAAGGTACTCTAAGGATTGCCTCTATGTTTGGTTAGTTGGTGCCCAGGAAATATTATTGACTAAGTGTTCACTGTACCAAAATGTCTTCATAATTGAGGCCAAAGCATATGAGAGATGGGGAGGAAGATCGCCTGAATTATCTTTACACTTGCCTCACTTCCCCATTTCCTTTTGCATGCTTAGCCACAGCTGAAATGGACTGAAGAAATCACCATCACTAACATTTCTTTACTTGGAGTATCTTCACTCACTTGGATAACTACATTAGCTATACTTTTCCTCATCAATTTCAAGTTCTTGCCATCCTCTCATTTTTCTGTGGGGTGTTTTTTTGCCTTAATTTTTCTAATCCAAAAATTATTTATTAAGTGCTGCTTATGAGAGACAGAAGTGTAGTGTCAAACGCAAATAGAAATCTGCTCGATGGCTGCAGATTGACTTAGAAAACCACACTTTAGTATTATCTATTTTGTATTTATTGTGTTTTTGTTTATTTCATTAAACATTTCCCAATTACATTTTAACGTGGTTCTGGCCACCCTCAAGAGGTCATTTTGACACCTTTGGTTTAGTGGATAGAGCTGGATTTGAAACCAGAACGATTGGGGTTCAAGCTTTGCCTCTGACTTATACCTGCTATGTAATCCAAGGAAATCACTGGGTGTCTTAGTGCTCTAGGCAAGTCTGTATTGCAGAAAAGATGTCAACTTGCATTGGTACAAGTAGTGTCCTATGCCAGTGAAATTGCAGGACTGGTACCCATCCTTATCCCTCTCCTACTTTTGTGCCTGGCCTAGACATTTGAAAGACAGAACTTCTGCTCTTAAAGAGCCTGTATTTTCTTCAGGAGTATACAACATGTAGAGAGATGGTATCATAGATTTAGAGTGAATGGTACCTTCCAGTTGATCTAATCCAAGCCCCTCTTTGGATGAGGAAACTAAGACTTAGGTTTAGTGATTTGCCCAAGGTCTCACAGCTAGTACATAGCAGAACTGAGATCTGAACTCAGGACCTCTGTCTCTAAATCCAACATTCTTTGTACTACACCACCCTGCCACTGTATAAATGGTGAGGACGAATAGCTCCCCATGAGCCCCACCTCTCCTGCCTCCTTCTGACTGCTACAGAAAATTCTGAAACTATTGCCCAACACAGATTTCTAACATCAGAGAAACTATCAGGACCTGGATTCTCTGCTTTTGAAGGGCCCCAAAGATGCAAAGGAAGTCATTCCTTGGAGAACTAGGGGAGCCCCTTGCAAAAGCATTCTTTGGATTTATAGAATATTTGGGACGTGGCACTGCCCTGAGGCTCCCCAGAAGTAGAGCCTTTTAAGGACCTAGCTGTGAACACCTAGAAACCTCATTCATAGCCAGATTTTTTTAGAGAGATCTGTATTTTTTGTTTGTTTTAGTCTTTGAATTCCTAGAGCCTAGAAGAGTACTTGGCAACTAGTAGCCCCTTAATAAGAGCTAATTAAATTACAAAGCTCCAATATAGTTTCTTGGGCCTTTGCTTTATCACTTTTTTAGTTTTTTTTAATCCTGACCAAGTTTCTTGGTAAATTTACTCCCTAAAAGAAAACTATCTTATACTTTCCAAACCATTTACCTAGACACTCTTCACTTTCAGCTCAGATTTCCCAGATTTGACTTGGCCCCAGGCCAAATTCCCTGTGATCTATCAGGTACTGTCCCATTTGTGCCCTTCCCAGTCCATTCATTTGATGAATTCTGAACAAATATATAATATGATACAATACAAATAAACACTTAATAAGTGTTAGGGATACTTATAAGAAAAGGACCTTACAAACTGATGGAGGAAAACAATACACAAAAGGAAGCTAAAAAGCAGGCAGAGTTGGAAGGAGAAGGCATCTCTATTGTACAACGATGATGGAGTTGTGTTGTTGTTGTCTGACTCTCTGTGACCCCATTTGGGGTTTTCTTAGCAGAGATACTGGAGTGGTTTGCCATTTCCTTCTCCAGCTCATTTTACAGATGTGAAAACTAAGGCAAAGAGGATCAAGTGACTTGTCCAGGATCACACAGCTAGTAAGTGTCTGAGGACAGATTTGAACTCAGGTCTTCTTGATTCCAGCCCTGGCACATGCTGTACTGTACCACCTACCTGCCCGTACAGTAGTAGAATCCAAAGAATGCAATTGATGTCAGATTATTTTGCTGGGCTTCTAACCCTTTCTAGGGAGGCTTTGGGAAGACCTCTTTTTTTTTTCCTTCTCTGCCCTCTAGTCAAAATGGCAGAGATTTCTGAGGATTCTGATTGAGGTGCGAGTACCAAAGCTTTATGATTATGAGTTTCCTCCTAGTTGATGAGTTTTTCCCAGAGGGAAACAGAGAAATTATGATGATGGTGGAATGAAGTCCAAAGAGTGTAACTGATGGGAAACAGAGAGAAGTTAGAAAAGCTAGGTGAAAGCCTGTGGCTGAATCCTGGCAGTCCAAGAAAACTGAAAAATAGACTTAGGACTAAAACTTTCTGAATCTCTAATAACAAATATCCCACAGAGTCACAAGCATAAAGGTTTTCCTTAACTTCTGTCCAGCCTTTCTTCTGAGACTCCTGTGATTCAAGTGGGTCTTTTCCATGTTTTTTGTACCCTCTGTAATCCTTTTTCTCCCTTTCTCCTGTTGCATCTATAGAGCTTAGCACAGTGCTTTAACACATGGTAAGTAGTCCCTACACACTAGTTAAGCACCTACTATGTGCTAGGCCCTATGCTAAGCACTGGGAATACAAAGAAAGGCAACAGACAGCCCTTGCCCTAGAAAAGCTCACATTATAATGGGGAGAGAAAATGCAAATGTATAAACAAGCTATATGCAAGGATAAATAGGAAATAATCATCAGAGGCAAGGCACCAGAATTAAGAAGAATGGGGGAAGACTTACTATAGAACAGTGGTGTCAAAATTCAGCTTGAAACAGGGCTCACTAAACAGTCTGTAAGGATCTGTGGGGCCCACATAGTGACTTAGAAAACATGAACATTATCTATGTTCTATTGTGTTTTGATCTATTTTGTTAAATATTGCCCAATTATTTTTTAATCTAGTTCAGGAAGCACTTGAGAAGGCCCAGCTGGTATTTGCCACCTTTGCTGTAGAAGGTGGGATTTTAGCTAAGACTTGAAGGAAACCAGGGAGGCCAAGTGGCAAAGATGGGGAAGAAGAGCATTTCCAGGCCCAGGGTACAGCCTAAGAAAATGCCTGGAGTGCAGAGTTGGAGGGTCTTTGGCCAAGAACAGCAAGGAGGCCCTCAAGGAGCAGAAGTGTGGAGAGGGGCAGGAGTGGGTGGGGCAGAAGGTAAGCACTTAATAAATTATTGACTGAGTAAGATAGCTTAGCAAGATAAGACTATTTCTGTTTAAAAAGTAAGGTTGGAAGAGTACTTAATTCAGACTATTCAATTCTATCTTTCATCACTACCTGTGTGGCTTTGGGCAAGTCATTTAATCTTTCTAAGGCTCCTTCTAACTATATTTTCCATAAAGCTTATGAAATGGTGCTTATATATGAAAGGTTCATTTGAATCAATCAGTTATACTTGGAGCCAAATGAACTACATTCCAGGATACTCGAAGAACTTGCAGGTGTATTTGCAATGCCACTGTTTATGGTCTTTAAAAATTCAGGAAGGCAGGGCAGCTAGGTGGCACAGTGGATAGAGCACCGGCCCTGGAGTCAAGAGGACCTGAGTTCAGATCCGGCCCCAGACACTTGACATTAGCTGTGTGACCCTAGGTAAATTACCTAACCCCAATTGCCTCACCAAAAAATAAATAAATAAATAAAAGTAATTTAAAAAAAGGCAGAAAGGGCAGAAAAGGTACCACAAGACTGGAGATAGCCAATCATTGTGCTAATATTCTGTAAAGAAGATGACTTCTTTAAACTATAGGCACATGTATTTTATTTGGATTTCTGGCAAAATTCTAGGGTGAATTAATTATTAGAGAGCTGTTTGCAGGTACTTTGAAAGGGATGTGAAGATAAGTCATCCTGGGTCCATTAAGAACAATTCATGCCAGACAAAGCTAAGTAGCTTTTATTTAAGTCCCAGCTAAAATCTCACCTTCTACAGGAAGCCTTTCCTGATAACCCACAATTCTAGTACCTTCTTTCCATTGATTATTTCCAATTTGTCCTAAATATTTTCTATATTCAATATGTATCCTACACATTTATCTAAATATGTAGATATATACATTTCCTATATAGATTTAGATAAATATCCAAACAATAAAGTTGTTTGTATGATATTTCCCCCGCCTGACCGTGAGATCCTTGAGAACAAGGATTTTTTTTTTTGCTCGTCTTCCAACCCCAGGGTTTAGCACAGTACTTGATAAATGTTTATTAACTGCCTGATCTAGATTTCAGGGAAGCATTTGGCAAAGTCTCTCCTAATATCTTTGTAGATGAGTTGGAGAGATGTAGACTAGATGGCAGTACCATTAGGTAGAGTTCACTCTACCCACTATGTGAATGACCCAGCACAAAGTGATAAGTAATATAGATCCGAATCAACTTAGAAGCAAGGTGCCCCAGGACTCAGTCCTCTACAGAAGTGGTGTCAGTTTCAAATAACAGAAACACTGAACTACATTTAAGGAGTCCTGCAGGCTGCATTTTTGTGGTTCAGTCATTTTAGTTGTGCCAACTCTTTGTTGACTCCATTTAGGGTTTTCTTGGCTAAATTACTGAAGTGGTTTGCCATTGCCTTCTCCCACTCATTTTACAGATTAGGAAACTAAGTCAAGCAGTGTTAAATGACTTGCCCAGGGTCACTCAGCTAGTAAGTGCCTAAAGCCAGATTTGAGCTCAGGAAGATGAATCTTCCTGACTGTACCACCTAGCTGTCCAATATGCAAGCTGCATACTGATTTAATTTTTAAAATATAAGTTTATCTGTGTTTTATTGTAGTTTTATTTATTTGGTTAAATATTTCCTAATTGCATTTTAATCTGGCTCAGGCCTGCAGGCCACATTTTGAACATCTCTGCTCTACAGGACTGAGTTTTGGGTCCTGTTCCGACATTCTGTTCAGCAATTTAATCAGCAACTCATATGAAGGCACAGATAGCACATATATACATATAGATGAATACATTAATATATTTTCCAGTGACACAAACCTGAGAGGCATAGCTAATGCATTAGCTGACAAAATCAGGATCTAAAATATCCTGACAAGCTAGAGTGATGGACCAAAACTAATCCAATGATATTTAATTATAATACATGTAGAACTTCACTTCTACACTTGTATTTTTCTTCAGATCATCTCTACAGAATGGAAGGAGATTTAGCTCAACACCAGTTTGTGAGGAAAGAAAGGCCTGGTGGTTTTTAGTGAACTGAAAGCTCTATATATGAGACAGCAGTGTACTTTCATAGCCAAAAAAGCTTATTTCAATCACAGGTGGTACTAGCAGATGCATCTAACTTCCAATCAGTGAGAAATGTTTTAGTACTGCTGATTAAGCACTATATTCATTTCTGTCCTCCATATTTTAATAAGCTGTAGTGGTCAAAGAGGAATAATCAGTATGGCAGGAGCAGCAAGACAGAAAGACTGTTAATGAGTGGGCACTGTGCTAAGTGCTGCAGATACCATTCAAAGCATTCTAGATAGCCCTGGCCTTCCAGGTTACATTCCGATGGGAGAACACAATGCATAAAGGGGAACTTGAAAGGTTGGGGAGGGAGGTAATATATGGTGTCATGCCTGGAACTAGCCAGGGAACGGTGGAAAAATCTGGAACTGACCGAGATAGGTCCACGCGAGTATTTCAAAACCCAGGGAGGGAGGTTTCAGGCACAAAGTACAATTTCTAGATCAGGCCATACAAAGATTGAGGGAAAAAAACTGGGGATGTTTACCCTGAAAAAGAAATGGTTGAGTCAGTCAGTCAGGAAACCGATTAATTAATTAAGATTTTGTATGTTCCAGGCACTGTGTTAAGTGCTGGGGTTACAAAGAAGGATAAAAGATGGCCAGTGTTTTCAAGGAGTTCACAGTCAGTGGTGAGGAGGGGAGAGGGTAGCAGGGTATCTGTCTTCAGGTATTTGAAGGGCAGAACTTGACTGATTCTTGCAAATGACAGAGTAAGGATTTGAACAGCCCAGGCCTTTTGACTTTGAATCTAATGCTGTTTCTTTATTTTTTTGTTTTTGTTTTTGTTTTGTTTTCTAATGCTTTTTCAATCACTCCATGCTATGGCTCTGATGCCCATCACTTTTGAGTCAGCTAAGTGGTACAGTTAATAGAGAACTGGGTCTGGAGACAAGAAGACCTGAATCCAGATCTGGTCTCAGACACTAGCTAGCTCTGTGAGCCTGGGTAAGTCACTTAACTGCTGTCTGCCTCAGTTTCCTCAACTGTAAAATGAGGATAATAACAGCATCTACCTCACAGGATGGCTGTGAGGATTAAATGAGATAATATTCATGAAATACTTAACACAGGCCTGGCACATGTTGTTTTGTCATTTTTCTGTCATGTCTGTCTCTTTGTGACCCCTTTTGAGGTTTTCTTGGTAAAGATACTAGAGTGGTTTGCCATTTGCTTCTCCAGTTCGTTTTGCAAATGAGGAAACTGAGGCAAATGGGGTTAAATGACTTGTCCAGGGTCACACAGCTAATGTCTCAACCAAATTTGAACTCAGGTTTTCCTGACTCCAGGCCCAGCACTCTATGCACTGCCCCAGATAGTAGGCACTATGTAAATTCTTATTCTCTTCCCATTCTCCTCCTCCTCCCTATTTTTTCCTCTATTAGACAATTCCCCACCCCATCACAAACATTTCTTTCTTTGGAAGCTCAGCTAAAAATCCACTTCTTCCCTAAAATTACTTTTTTTGTGTGTGAGCTTATCTGGATCAGTAATGATCTCTACCTACCATATAGTCTGGTGGCATCTAAATCAAATAGAAATGGATCCCCATGGGCCACTTATTGACTTAGTTTTAAAATATAATATTATCTATGTTTTATTGTATTTTATTTATTTTGTTAAATATTTTCCAATTACATTTTAATCTGGTTTCAACCCATACCCAGGGAATTTTGTATGCCTCTTAGGCCTAATGGTTTGACACCTCGGTGTTTAGTCCTAACGCACCTATTGCTGATAACAGGAAGCTCAGACCCAGTGGCAGCTCCGTGACCTTCTTGTGGCACCTCCTCCCCATTCCTATCCTTTCTGGGGGGCAAGAATCACACTACAGTATTCCAAAAGTTGTTCCAAGAGAAACGACTTGTCCAAAAGCAGTAGCTATCAGAAGTGGGAAATTGACCCAGGTATCTCCCAACTCTACTGTGTCCAGAGTTGCCTCTGTCCTATCCCTCGCACTGCTCTCCTACACAAACCTTCCATTCTGGTCCAGTTGGTCTCTTCATTTCCCTATTAACATTCTCTTCCCTTTGCTGCTGCTATTCCTATACTCATGCTCCTAAACCAGATGATTAAAATGGAATTGGGAAGTTCCTAACACAATAAATAAAAATACAACAAAATATTTTAAAACTAAGTCAGTATGAGGCCTACAGGGATTCTTTTGCATAAAATAACTGGGCCCAGTTTACTTAACAACACTGATCTACTTCATGCTTCTCATTTTACAGATAAAGAAACTGAGATTAGAGATCCAATATTACATAGAGATCCTAGTACAGTTAAGAATTCACATTGTAGAATTTATCATATATTTATAATGTATATTACATGTAATATGTATTATATATTATAGTTATGATATATATTATATATAAGAACAATATAAGTAGAATTCCAGTCTACCTGTTTTCGTGGGCATGAAGACATGTAGGAACGGTAACTGTGACCCACTAAGTACGGGGAAAGCCCAAATGGTCTTCTTGCTTCCAACTTCTCCTGTTTCCAAGTCCGTCTTCAATACAGCTGACGATGATTTTTTTTTTGCCTATGGAATAAAAATAAGCATTTCCATAACATAATACAATAAAAATATATTTGGGGGGGCGGGGGCTAGGCCATGGGGTTAAGTGACTTGCCCATGGTCACACAGCTAGTAAAGTGTTATGTGTCTGAGGCTGGATTTGAACCCAGGTCCTCCTGAATCCAGGGCTGGTACTCTATCCACTGTACCACCTAACTGCCCCAAAAAATATATTCTTAAAAAGCAGGTCTGACTTTGTCACTCCTTGAGGTATAGGCTCCAAAGTTCAAATCTTCGCTCTATCATGTATAATGTGTGTCGCCTTGGGCCTCAGTTTCCTTATCTGTTGACTAGATGTCCTCTGAAATGACTGATCCTATGAACCTCCTGGCTGCTTGACTTTGGCAAGGCACTAAGCCCCTCGGTACCCCCTGGCAACTGGTTTAAGGTCTAAGAGGTAGAACAGTTAACAGTATTCGCTGGTAGGGGTCTCTCTGGTGAGTTTTCTGTAAGTCACAGTATATGCATATACCAACAGACAAAGGTCTTAAAACACCATACCCCTCCACAGACTAACAATGACAACTTCTGAAAGGTAGAAAAATGCTATATTGAACCAGTCAGAATACAATGATGCATTTTAAGAGGAAATTGGGTGAAAACTGTATTTTTTTTAATTCTCATTAATTGTCAGCAATGAAGTTTCACTTGTTTGTTGTGCCCTTAAACTTGTAAATCAGAATTCTAATTCTCCCACTCAAACACTGCCAAATTGTGATAGTGAACAATGATTTTTAGTCCAAAGATTTTCACAGTGGTCTGAGAATTCAGGCAACATTTCTATGTTACTTTCATGCAAGATGGAATTGCATTTGGCTGTGTATTTGTGTGTGTTTAAATATGGACCAATGTATGCAGGAGGAGTTTGGCATTGGGGATTTCTAAATGCATTATAATGCAAATTGTATTTTTAAACCGGCCAAACTATTGATGCTTTTATTGAATGGAATAATTTATTACAGCAGGATTTTACTCAGATGACATTTCATCATCAAATAACAGTAAACACAATAGCCGTTTCCCATAAGACTGTTCTCAAGTGCCAAGGACTTTAAAAGAAAATAAAACTTGCCTTGCGATAAATGCTGCCTTGTTATAGGCAGCTGTTTCATTCACTGAAGGAAGAAAAAAAAAAGTTCCCACCAGCCAGGTATAGTGGACCCATAAACAGTACAGGTGAATTAGATCATCCCAAGAAAATTTCTGTTTTCCCTCCCTTGCTAATGTCTGGCAAGTGGAAAGGGGTTTTATAAATCCTAGTCACTCCTCTATGTCCTCCATTGGGATAATACAGTGAAATCTGGGCTCAGGTACCCCCTAGCATTGCACCATCCCTGGCCAATTAGCAGCTGCTTATGGTCTTTTTGCTGAAGATAATTTTTAAGTGATGGTTAAACTCTAGTTTTCCTTAAAAAAAAAAAAGTCTTAAGTATGGGTGCAGCCAAAGTTAGGCACCCTTTTCTCCTTAGAAATGAGACACAAATTCTGCATTGTGCTCACAAAGATAATTAGGGCAGTCTAGCAGCATAGCAGCATTTAGGCAGATTAATTGGAGCATGCAGATTTATATAAAAACACATGTTGAAATTGGGGAGAAGCTCTATGTATGTGTGTTTTACTGTAGCTAAAAGTTTTGAGTGTCTTTGTAATTTACACATCATCTTTTTCATTAGGAAAAGGGAGAAGGCACATCACTAGATCTATCAGGGGACACTTTTAAAGTAATTTTTAAAAAGCTGGAAATGGGATATCTTATTGGCCCATTGAATAGTTAGCCCTTGCTGGCCAGGAATTCCCTCTGGCCATCTCATCCCAGTCTTTCTCCATTCTCACTTCCCCCACCTCCCAATTAGTTGCTTATAATGCTGTCTAACATTTTTTTAAGAAGTAATTTTTATCATTTTGAGTTGCATAATGAAACTGAAGCAACTTATTAAAACATACCATCTTCAGTGTGGATCAAGATGAAAATGAGTTTGGGCAGTGGGAGTACTTACAGAAAGTCCAGGTCAGACAAACCAGGAAGCAGATGTAGAAAGAGGGCTGCTTACGTGTTAACCTCTCACCATACAATTAGTATGCATAACTGCATTTTTGGCAGTGTTGAGACAGACTGGGCATAAATTGTGGGACTTTGCTCCCTAGTTCACTTTTAACTAGGTTTATTCTGGGTGGTCCTACCGCCTCTGAGGCCACTCTTCTTGTTCAGTGGATTAAAACTCTAATGCAGGGGATGCTGTGTTTCTCAGAATTTTGGTGGACCTATCTTGTCTCTCAAAATGAGTGCAGATGTTGAGCTATTAGACCCTATATCTTTCCGCATGGCTCTGTCATTTAAGTAAACTCCCCTTTTTCTCTTGATTTCTCCATTTGTTTGTTATTTTTCCTCCCACTCTCTGTTTTCCCCTCTCAGTACTATAAACGTAATTGCCCCACTACAGGGACTCTTGCTGGAAATAGACCGAAGTTGCTGTAGGCGCCACTTTCTAGACCAATCCCCTGATGATTTAGTAGTGCTGGGTGACTATTCTCCCTCCCACATAAGAACTTTAAGCACAGTTAACTTAAATGGCGGGTGGCTTGGGTTGTAAGAAGCATGATTCTTTTCAAGATAGACAACTGAGTCCTTTAAAGGAGTGATATCTGAAGCTCTGAAACAGTGCCATTTCAGAGCTGATCCCACATAACCATGTTTATCTGCCCTTCGGGTTTGTTAGCAGGCTGTCCCATGGGCTTAGTCACCTTTTGACAGATTCACTGAAAAAGGGCACCAGGGGTCTTACTTTTGTGAATTTCCAAGGTTTGGGTTAGCACTTAGCATTTGTGCTAACAAGGCTGGAGACCAGCCAGAGAAACCATCCTCAGGTGGAGAGAGGGCACAGGAGATAGAATGAAACCGAAGGCATCCTAATTTCTTCTGACTTGGCTTCCTGTCTTTCTAAAATTGCATATATTTTACTCAGCAGCAGTTAGGAAAAGTAACAGCTTCATTTGATGTGTCTTCCATTAGAATTTGAGCCCCTTGGAGGACAGAGACTGTTTTTTGCCTTTCTTAGTTCCTGGGACCTAAGTAAGGATTTAATAAATGCTTGTAGACATATTTCAGTTGTTTTACATGCATAGTACTTCAATTCATTGTCAAAGGCAGAGCTAGAGGGGCAACAAGGCATAGGGAGAAGAGTGCTGCATTTGGATCTAAGCAGACTTTGGTTTGAATCCAGCCTTTGACACTTATTAGCAATGCAACCCCGAGCAAATCACTTAACCTGTGAACCTCACTGCTTAGGAAATATCCTCATCTGTAAAATGGGTATAATAATGCTAGAAGAACTTACCACAGAGGGTTATCATGAGTATCAAATAAGATGATATACAGTGTTTTACAGACCTTTAAATGATACATAAATGTCACCAAGACACAGTGACAGGCCTTGGACCTGGTGTCAGGAAGTCCTGAATTCAAATCCGGCTTCAGACATACTTACTAGCTGTGTGACCCTGGGCAAGTCACTTAACCTCTGTTTGCCTCAGTTTCTTCTGTTAGAAAGAGGATAATAATAGCATCTACCTCCCAAGGTTGTTGT
The DNA here is from genome assembly GCF_003287225.1 of Phascolarctos cinereus. NCBI lineage: Eukaryota > Metazoa > Chordata > Mammalia > Diprotodontia > Phascolarctidae > Phascolarctos > Phascolarctos cinereus. The sequence continues at coordinate 180,420,338 of NW_027555736.1, forward strand.
GAGGATCAAATAAGATAATATTTATAAAGTCCTTAGCACAGTACCTCATAGATAGAAAGTGCTATATAAATGCTAGCTATTATAATTATACTATTATACCCAGTGACTCTATGGTAAAGTTACTGTACTCTAAATAGTGTATGTTAGGTAAAAATCCAGTTGGCTCAATGAAGTTTGTACTGCCTTCCACCCGCCAAGAAAAAGAAAAATACACAACTACAGATGTAACTACAATTACAACTACAACTACAGTTACAAAACACAATTACAAAAATACACAACACACACATTTTTACCTCTTCATTAAAAGAATACCCCCTATTAAGGTGATACTTCCATCATGAAGTTGATCACAGAAGTTGTGACTTTTCTACATGTTATATCTTGAAAACTTGTTCTCCAGTGACCTATTTTAAAATGTGCTCATTATCATGTACAGAAAATTAATTGGAAGTGAAGCACCTCTCCTAAGAGATCAAAAAATTTTCCACAGAGTGAACTGGAAGCTTAGACAGTTCTGGAACCCCAAAGTAAATATAACTGAGAAGCCTGTTGCCCAATCTGATTTTAGTCTTCTCTTGGGCCAAACTGCCTATAGGTGTGCCACCCTCTTGGGCACCGTAATCACAATTTAATCCACTCTGCTCGCTTATCCACAAGGGTGACACAAAGACCTTTGACAAGCCTAACGAGATAATGGGCAATGTCTGGAAAGCTGTCATTGAATTTCACTGAACTAAGAGGAATAAAGCAACACTTTCCACAGAGCTAGATAACCCATTTAATAGAAGTATTCAAGAGAGAGAAAATGCATCGAGCGAACTTTAAAATGCAAAGCTATTTAATGCTGGCTTTCCATAAATTTTCAGTGTGAGTGCTGGCAGTGTTAATCAAATTGAAAATTAAAGTGAAGCAAATAAGAAATGTGCCTAATTAAGCATGTATGTCCTTATTTTAAGTTATATTCTAGTTTTTAATTGAAGAATGATTCCAAGGCAACAACACGGAACAAAATATATACTTTATAAATAAATTTTAGCCTCTTTTGCTGCTTCAGATGAAATTTAATTTCTTAATCTCCTCAATTTACAATATCCTTGTTGTTACCATAGTGAATTTAGTGAATTAGGGCAAGCTGGGTTACAGTTTTTCTCTCCTCTTAATTGAACTAAAGTAATGGCCTAACTTTTTAAGAAGGCTTCTTCTAAGAGAATCTTCGGGTTTAGAATCAGACATTCCCTTAGAAATCTTCTTGGCCAACCCCCTCTGCATAGAGATCAGGAAACTGAGGTGATGAAAAGTAAATCCCCTTACCCCAAATCAGCCTTGTAGCTGAGCCAAAACTAGAACCCAGATCTTTGAACTACACATTCAACATTCTTTCTACTGTACTATACCACACTTAATTTTTTTAAGAACTTCTAAAAAAGTGTAAAGCATACGGATTTCAAAATAGAAAGAGTTCTCAACTTGGTCTAGGGATCCAGACTGTGTTGAAATCTTGACTTTGCCATTTAATATCTCAGTGACATTGAGTATATCACTTTATCTCTCTGGCCTCATTTTCCCCACATGTAAACTATGGGAGTTGAACTAGATCAATGGTTCTTTTGATCTCAAGATCCCTTTACACTCTTAAAAATTATTGAAGCACCCCAAAAAGCTTTGGGTTTTGAGGGCGATAGCTGTCAACGTTTACTGAATTCAGAATTAAAACTGATAAAATTTTTAAAACATTTATTTATTCATTCATTTAAAAATAACAGTAATAAATGCATTGAATGTTAATATAAACAATGTGTTTTATTTGAAAGAAGAAACTAGTCAGGAGCAATAGATAGAACATTGGGCCTTGAGTCAGGAAGACCCAAGTTAAACTATGACCTCACTTACTAGCTTTGTGACCCTGGGAAAGTCATTTAACCTCTGCTTCAGTTTCCTCAGTTGTGAAACAGGAATAATAATCACTTACCTCCTAGAACTGTTTGTGAGGATCAGATGAGATATTTGTAAAGTGCTTATGACAGTGCCTTGAATATAGTAGGTGTTTCATAGGTTCTTGCGTTATGAAAATAAATTCACCCCCCAAAGGAAAAAAAAAGTTAGTGAAAAGAGTAGCACTATTTTACATATTTTTTGCAAATTACTTTAATCTCCAGCTTAATAGACGACAGCTGGATTTTCATATCTGCTTCTATATTCAGTCAGTTGCAATATATTGTTTGTGGTCCAAGCATGTGAAGAAGAGCTTGCCTCACCAAGATATGTATTTGGAGAGGGGAGCATTTTAATAAGCAGATGCTATCTCAATAGTATTATGAAAATAGTTTTGACTTTGAGGTCCCCCCGAAAGGGTTTTGAGGATCCCTAGGGGATGGCGTACTACACTTTGAGAACCACTGAACCAGATGATATTTGAAGTCTCTTCTAGATGTAGGTCAGATAACTCGGTGTCTTTGCTAATGATGAACATTACATTTGATTTGAGAGAGAAACTCCAGACCTCCCAGCCTACCCAACATGGCTGCTAATGTGCCCATGGCTTGGGAATGGAGAAGGTCAAGGGGAGGTCCCTGCAACAAATAACCACATGAGGTAATCAATTAACAATTAGCATTTTGTGCCCAACAGGTTATTAGACAGGAGAGATAGGAGAGAAGAAAAATGAAACAGTTGCTACCCTCAAAGCACTTATATTTTAAAGGGAGAGACAACCTGTGCACATGAAGTGTCCATAATAAATACAAAGTAACTGGTAAATTGGGGCCTCTAGGGGGCGTAATGGAGAGAGCTCGGGCCTGGAGGCAGAAAGACTATCTTCCCGAGTTCAGATGTGGACTCAGATAGTTAACATCTGTGTGACCTTGGGCAAGTCACTTAACTGTGTTTGCCTCAATTTCCTCATCTGTAAAATGACCCAGAGAAGGAAATGGCAAACCACTCCAGTATCTCAAATGGGGTCACAGAGTCAGACAGGAGTGAAAAATGACTGAAAAAAAATTGGCAAGTCAGGGACTACTAGAAGCTACAAGGAGCTAGAACTGCCAAGTGAGCTTTGAAGGAAAGTAGGGATTCTGAAAGTCAGAGGTGAGGAAGGAGTGCATGCTTGCAGGGACAGCTGTTGTACTCACAGTGACAAGAGATAGAAGAGTACTGAAAAGGCTGGCTTGGCTGGACCGTCAAGCGTGGAATGGGCCGTAATCCAGAAGGCTGGAAAGGCAGGTTGGAGCCAGAAGGTGAAGGGCTTCAGATGTCTTTCGGAGAGGTTGTACTTGATTCTAGAAGCAGTGGGAGACTTTAACCCCAGAAGTGAAAAGGGTTTTCTTTTTGAGGAAATTACAAAAATCTTTAATTTTTGTTAAATATTAGCATGGATATTTTAATATTAGGTAATGTGGAATATCTACCTCTCCATCATTCCAGCTCCTGTATATTCTTCCAATTTCTTAATTATGTAACAGCTATACATGGCATTAGAACTGTTACCTCTTGCCATTGGAATATTCTTTCTCATCATAATTGCAATCATTTTTAGGTTATGTGCACATGTGTGCATTTGTTCTTCAAAACGAATTATGTAGACTTTTGTAAAATAGAATTACGTATTCTTAGAGAAGTGAACTCTGATTACCTCCACATATTCATAGACTGGAAATGCTTTAATTCTAAGTAGAACAATCTTTTTTCTTTTGAAAAAGTGTAACATTCTAACTCTAATTGAGGCAGCTGGTAGCACAATGAATTGAGTGTGTTGGGCCTGGAGTCAAGAAAACCTAAGTTCAAATCCAGCTTCAGACTCCTTATAGCTTTGTGACCCTGGGCAAATTACTTAACCTCTGTTTGCCTCAGTTTCCTCAGGCTTGTGGTAATGATCAAATGAGATAATTTTGTAAAAGCACTTAGCACAGTATCTGGTGAATTCGTAGGCACTAGATAAATGCTTATTATTCCCTTCCTCTTCAATATGATCAGAAAAGGGGGTAGGTTGGTCATTTAGCAAGATGGAAGAATTGAGGATTGAGGAATAAATGATAAGGCAGCCCGTGTATTCCATTGGTATCCATGCAATTACAACCTATAAAAGATTTAAGCAAGACTATGGACAGTGACCACGCAGAATGAAAAGGCCTAGGTGATCCATTGAGGAAGAGCGCCAACATTGAAGAGTTCACAAATCCATCAAAACATGAAAGTATTAAATTTCACTATGGATACAGCTTTGGTGGGTTAAGATTTGTGAACGAAAACAAGGACAAAAGAGGGTAGGTTTTGAACATTCTGCTCATCTAAACTACTTGACCAATGACTGAACTTTCTTTGCCAGGATGCATAGCTTATCATTCTTGAGTCAACTCAGTGTAGTAAAAACAATATTGGAGAAATCAGAAGAGACCTAGGTTCAAATCCAGCCTTCAACACCATGAACATGAGCAATTCACTTAACCACTCCAAGTTTCCTCATCTGTAAAATGGGTTCAGGTTCTTTTAGTACCTATCTCAAGGTACTGCTTGTGAAACTCAAATGAGTTAATGTAATCAAAGCCCCTTTTTTAAACCTTTAAGTAATATATAAAATTAGTCATTATTATTGTTGTTGTTAATATTTTAAAGAGTAAGAGAAACTATGGAGACAGTCAATTTGATTTATTTTGGGCCTTGTATGAGTAGGCGCAGGTCTCCTTCAGTTAAGTCCTTTAAAAGAACAAGAAATATGAGTGTTTAATTTTTACTATCAAGGTAAAACAAAATATTGGTAAATGAAGCTTTGTCTTTTTACACTCTAGCTTTTCAGACTCAGGCTTTTATCCTTCAAGAAAAGGTGATAGAAATAATTTATTTCTAATTTCCTTTACAAAAAAAATCAGGGCAAAAGACTAAATACTAGTTACTGTCAAAATCAGCCAAATAAGACATGACTTATATTTCTTTCTAGTTCTCTTCTTCATGGTTTTCATAGAAATTATGCACCATACAATTAAAATCATGTTTGTAAAAATGCATTTTAATCTTGCTTCCAGAGATGGCATTGTTAGATATTTATAAAAAATCATATTAATTACCAAAGTTTGACAGATTCCCATTTTATATACCTGGAGGATTTTTTTCCCTACAAATATAAAATGAAAAGTGAGTTGTGATTAAGTAATGGTATCAGAATAGAAAATATCTCTGAGTTTCAAAATGAAATTATTATTTTAATTCATCCAGACTTAAAATTCTGTTTTAATAATTCTTAAGATCATAGATTTGGAGTTTGAAGGGACCTTAAATTTCACCTACTACAACCCACAATCCACTCGTTTTACATACTGAGGCCCAGAGAATTGGCGATTTTGTCCAAGGTTACAAAGACAAGAAGTGACAGAGCTGGGATTTTAACCCAGGTCCTCTGATTTTCTGATTGCTTGGCCGTTATATAGAACATTTAAGTATCCAGAGAATTGCATGAACAAGGCTAATTAACTTTACTATGCCTCCTTGAAGGTGAGGATTTACTTTGGTGATTCCCAGGAGCACCAAGAGGGACCTAAGGTTAAAGAATAAACCATACCCTCCCAATTTTATCATTTATTCAAGAGACCTCAGTTAGACCTAACTTAGTCTTAACTTCACAATTGACTTGTTATGATTTTTGGGTCATTCATTGTGGCTTCGAGTGTTAAAGGAAGTACCTTCCTTATCTGTGTCAGGTGCCATGTCCTACAAGAGACCTTTCCTCAAATTTTTACCCAGTTGCTACTACCCTCACACTCTTGAAATTATTTTGTATATAATTTGTGTTTTCTCATCATACGTCCCTCCCCTTAGTATAAAGTAAGCTCCTTGAGGGTAAGGATTGATTTGTCTTTGCAACAGGCTTAGGGCCTGACACAGCAGATCAATGTTTATGGAACTGAATTGAACTTTCAAATTATTAAGAGAAAAGTAAGCATCAATTTAATAAGCAGTAATCCTCTCTTCTCCTTCAGGCCAGATTTATATCATCATCACCTTTATCTAGATAGGTTGTGTATTGTTTTAAAACCGATTTTTTTTCCCCAAAACAATAATTATTATTATCATCACTATCATTTAACTGATTTTTGTTCAGTGCCTTTATGTTTAAAGAGTTCTTTACATATATTATCTCCTTTGATCCTCATAACAACCCTGTGAGAAAGGTCTATTTTAATCCCATTTCACAGATATAGAAACTGAGGTCAGATACAATGAGTTAGTGGCATGTTGTCACACAGCTAGTACATGTAAAGAACAGGATTTAAATCACAGGCTTTTAATTAAATTTAAATGCCCAAGTCCAGAGTTCTCTCCACTAGGCCACAGGGACTCTCCAAATTACCAAAGGAATGAATGAATAAGTGGCTAAAGAGGGAGCCACAAGGCTAGCTATCCAAGGTTTGTTCGGTCATTTCAATTGTGTCTACTCTCTGTGACCCCTTTTGGGATTTTCTTGGCAAAGATACTGGAGTGGTTTACCATTTCCTTCTCCAGGTCATTTTACAGATGAGGAAACTGAGGCAAACAGGATGAAGTGAGTTGGCCAGGGTCACACAAGTACTTACACACAACAAGTCTGAGGCCAGATTTGAACTGAGAAAGATGAGTCTTCCTAGCTCCAGGCTCAGTGCTCTGTCCATTGCACCACCTAGCTGCTCAGCTGTCTTACAAGCCTGAATTTATAGGAGAATTTCTGTCATTGATCCCTGTCACTTTGGAGCATTTGGATTCCATTGTGAGACATTTTCTTGAGCTAAGTGTGGACAGTTTTGTTTTTCTAAATAAGTACAGAAGTACGCTTGAAGTGAAAGAATGTTCTGTAGAACAATGACCAAAAGTCGCTCTCTGACTAAAGCTGGGGGCGTGGGGAGATGTATGACTTGGAGAGAGAGTGGAAGGAACATGATTATTTGGAGAGTGGCCCTTTATTTCCCCAAAACATATTTCAGAAACAAAAGTCCATAGGTAGTAAATTTAAGCACACAAAATTAAAAAGAAAAAAACCAAGACAGGAAGTATTCACAATGTTAATATTAACAACCTGGTTGTTTCCTGCTTTGGGATTTACCTCATGACCCAAATCCTAATAAATTATATGGGAATAAATAAAAGTATGGTCCCCCTCAAGATTGATAGCCCTTTATGTCAGCCTTCTTTTAACTAAATTATATCTGAAATATCCAGTTGACTGAATGAGTTTTTTCAAAGGCAATTTGCTACCTCCCTCCCTATAAAATAACATCCCAAATGTTCTATAGTTTGCCCTCATGAAGTTTGTGATTCTCATCCTGTTCTGAAACCTCTTTTCTATTATTGAGCATCATAGCAGCTGCTCCACCTTCAAAAATGCATGACCGAGTTCAAATCTTGCCCCAGACACTTACTAGCTGAGTGACACTGGGCAAGCCATTTAACCTCTCAGCCTCAGTTTCCTCATCTGTAAAATGGAAATGATAGTAGCACCTACCTCCCAGGGTTGTTATGAAGCTCAAATGAGATAACATGTAAAACACTCTGCACATCTCAAAGGGCCGTGTGAGTGCTGTTGAGTCATTTCAGCTGCGTCCCAACTCTTTGTGACCCCATTTGGGGTGTTCTTGGCAAAGATACTAGAGTGGTTTGCATTTCCTTCTCTGGGGTCATTTTACAGATGAAGAAACTGAGGCAAATAGACATATTATTTGCCCAGGGTCACACAGCTCATAAGTGTCTGAGGTCACATTTGAACTCTGGTCCTCCTAATTCCAGGGCTGGCACTCTATCTTCTGTGCCACACTGCCATCTAAGTGTTAGCTATTGTTATTTATTATTCAAAACATAAATGGTCTTAGCCATATGAAAAGAATGCTAATAATCTTGACCCAATCTGTAATCTTGGGTAAGAGAAAAGAATTTCTTGCTTAAGATATGGACTGTTGAATCTCCCCTTTAACACCCCTGCTTTAATCAATAAATAAACCCAAAAGGGCATTATAAACATGTCAGCAGCATTAAGTGATTGATCTCTGAGTATATCATGAAAAAAGACTGAAGGTTTCCACCACAGTCAAAACTAGTGATCAATTGCTGTGTGTCCCCATCATGTACCCCCAGCCAGTCTGATTGTGGATGTAACAACTTTTCAGACTGGTCTGTTGGTCTCTTGAGGTCCTTGGTGTGTTTTTCTGAAGCCAAAATAAAACATCACCTTCTGCCCTGGCCTCAATAAGCAGGCATTCTCAAGTGAGCTGAGCTATTGCCAGCAATCACATCTGACCCTCGGTCGGGCTCATGAAATTGTCTTCTCTCAGAATGGAAGCTAAAAGTGGGTTGGTTGCTAGCCTGAAGATAAGCGAAGCAAGCTCATTCTAGACCGTTACAGGTCAGCAGGCTTGAGGTGACAGACTCAGGATGAAACAGGGGAAGATGAGATAGCCCAATTTTTGTAGAAAATCCTGCCAACAAATTACTTTGAAAGACAGAAGTGTCGAGGGCAAAGTGTCAGGCCTGCCTTCATTCTGACAGCATGGACACAGAGTGTTGCGCCAGTGGGTTTCAGGTGCAGGGGACAGATGGGAAGTGGGGAAAGGTCATCAACAAGATGGAGCAGTTTGAGGAAGTAGAGCAAGGAAAAGTGTGACTCCAAAAGCCATTTGTCCCATCAGTTATATACCACAGGGTCTTTGAGCTAGAAGGGACTGAAGAAGCAATGATCTAATCAACCCGTCTTGCCTTTTGACAGAACTAGACCTAAGCCAACCCAACCAGTTAAAAGACGTCAAGAGAATCTGTAGCACAGCTAACCTATAAAATAATACCAACATGGATGACTTATTTATCTCAAATGTTATCATCAATCCAATGAAAGGGATAAAGGAACGAGTAACTTCCCTAATGGGGACTTAGTCTTTTGAAGAAAAAGCAGAACAAATGGCAAATGGGAAATTAAAGTGGAAAAGGTACTAGATTTAGAGTAAAAAAAAAAAAACCTGGGTTCAAATGCTGGCCCTGCTGCTTTCTACCAATGTTGTTACTTCATCACTTTGGGCCTCAGTTTCCTCATCTGTGAAATGGAGTGGAACAAGATAGCCTCTAAGCTCCCTCCTAGCTCTACATCTGTGATCCTGACATAGAGCCTAGCACATAGTAAGCACTTAATGAATGTTTATTGTCTGTTTATGATATATCTGTATAATATGGTAGATATAGTTTTTATAGTTGCTACTGTTCAATAATTGACTTTTTTTTTTGTCTGTACTGGATCTGTATAAGGAGCTCTCCATGAGGAAGATCCTGATACCAGAATAGATAGGATACTAAGGTTAAGTAAGGGAATTAATTGGCCAAGATTATGTAGCAAGTATGTGTCAGGGGCAGGACTTGAACCCAGGTTTTTTGGGATATGGTGAGGCTGGCCCTCTGTTTCCTACCCCAAGCTGCCTTTCAGTATTCAGCTTCTAATAAAGCAGTAGGGAGCCTGCTGCATACACATTTTTAAATATGTTTTGGTATGGGAGATATTGGGGAGGGGGGTTTGTTTGTTTGTTTGCCCAACTTGTAACATTTTATTTGTATAGCAAGGACTTTGGAACACTGACAGCTGCACAAAAAAAAGAAAGGGTATTTTGAACAGAGCACAAAGTACTCAGATATCATCTTGCACTGGCCTTAGGATGGCCTGTTAGTTCAAGACCTAAAAATAAACACCTATTAATCACCTAATGGTAACACTGGTTGACTTGGCTGCAGGGAGGGGACCTCAGTCTAACCTCATTCAATAGCTTGTCTCATGTTTTCCGTCACCCAGAATGAATGGGGTTTGCAGCCAGGAATTCCTTTAAAAGAAGACAGTCGTAAGCTTAACTAAATGTTTAAAATAATCTCAGTTCCTCCTCTCAACAGTGAGATATCACTTTAAAGGGAGAGGACCCAAACCGCCCCAATCGTCAAGGGCCAGCCAGAGAGCTTTGTTAGTAAAACCACAGACCAGGCAGGGCCTCCAAGCATTGCTTTCCCTTGTCTTCCTTTTAATCGAAAAACAATCAGAAGGGAACTCACTCCTGGAAGTCCTTATCTTCATAAAATTTTGCTAATGACTCCTGTTAAGTTAAATAAGGTGGCTGTGGAACTCTCTAACGGAAACAGTTAGAGGGTCACCTTCTGACCACAGGCTTTGCAAATAATACAGATGGAAGGACCCCTGTGGGGCTGAGCTGGGAATGTTTATATACCCACACTTGGTCCTGAAGTCTCTCCGGAAAGTTGAGCCTCCAGTCCAGTTTTTAAACTCCTTTTTGAATGGCAAACATCCCTCCAGAGGGATATTGGGAAGTTTGTAAAAATTTGACATTTGACTTTTTTTGCTCTTTCATTTGGGTATATACCACCAAATAACTGAGCATTCATCTTTCTGTAAAGCAAGGAGGGTTCTTTAGCTGAAGTCTGTGGACTCCAAAAGGGTTCATGAATAAATTTCAGAGAGCAGGGAATCTGTGAATTTTATTTTTAAAATATTTTGATAGCTATATTTCAGTACAATGCATTTCCCTTGTAATCCAGTGTGTTTTATTTTATGTATTTAAACATATGCTTCTGAGAAAGAGTCCAGCAGCTTCAAGATTGCCAAGGGGGGGTGGGGGTGGGGATGGTCTATGTCACAGAAAAGGTTAAGAACCCTTCCTTTAGAAGCAGCATAGTGTAATTAAAAGAGGGAAGGCCTTGGAATCAGGAAGACATGCATTCAAACCCTTCCTCTGATACATGTTGACTGTGAGGCCTTAGGAAGTCTCAGTGTCTCAAGCAACTCCCTCAGACTAGAAATTGTAGAGTATTTTCCAGTCACTGGTAAAGAGTTTGGATCCTGCTTCTGGTGTGTACTAGCTGTGTGACCATGTTCAAGTCAGAACCTCTCCGTCTACCCCCCTCCAACCCCCCAGTTCTCTGAGAACGTAAGTTAGAGATCAATTGATGAGCCACAGTTGGTGAAAATTTTCATACCAAGTTACCTATGTCAATAAAATCACAGATCCTGACTAATGCCTATATGTACATGTGGGGGGGGATATATCTGTGTTGATAGTAGATAGATCACACACATGCACATATACATCCATACACACACAGATAGACACATGTATATACATGCATATGCATGTGTTTATATATACACATAAAACTACATAGACATACATAGAGGTTTATGTGTATACCTATATGTGTGTATATATGTATATATTATCTATTTCTCTATGTTATTGTGGACTTTTTGGCATTCCACAAAGAAGATAATATAGCTCAAATAACTTTTATTTCTCTGAACACAGAGTGTCTTGATCCAGAATATTTGAGCTCTGGCTTGCAGGGTACATCACCTTCCTACAGGAATCTTCCTGTTGGGTAGATATGCATGTGCTCTGTGCTTGTGTATCCTGTTGTATCCAGAGCACCTGAGAATCACCAGGTGTACTGTTCTGCTGGTCTTCGGAGTAGATGCAGAGAGGATAGGATCCTCCTCTTTTCAGAAAGAAGATAAGAAGTCATGGAGTGAAATGCAGAGCTGCATTGTGCTGTTAGCCCATCCTGCCTGTTCAACCCAACCCATTAGGATTCCTGGGTTACTCTTACCATTAAAAAAAAAAAAAAGAAATTACCCTCAGCCTTGAATTTCCTAAAATCTTATTTAATTAGGATCATAGATTTAGTGTTGGAAGGTAACTTAGAGGTCATCTACTCTAACCCCTTCGTTTTGCAAATGGGGAGACTGAGAGAAACTTGTTCAAGGTCACACAACTAGGAAGTAGAACTGCTGACATGTCAAGTCCTTTGACTCCAAATGAAGTATTCTTTCCATTTCACCAAATTACCTCCTTCCCTTCTGGTGCCCAGTGTGAACACCTGCTTCATTATACCCAGGAAAACAAGACACTTGGAAAACTTTCTATAAAGGCAGCCATACAGTGGCGGTTACAGTACCAAAGTCCTATTGTGAATTGACTTTCCTACAGACCAGCTTCAGTTCTCCAACCTTCCTCGGCCCCAGGTTTTCAGTGTTCACATTTGACAGGTGGTCTCTACATGGCAACAGTTAATGCTGTCACAGGGTTAGAGCCTTCTTTGATGCTTCTTGCCAGAGTGTGTAAATATTAGTTTAAAATATTCAGGGTTGTTTCTTTCAGGTCTCTCTCCCTTTTTGAATGCTGAAACCATCTATTAGAAAGATGAACTATCACACTTGGCAAGACTCTTCAAAATGCTTTCGATCTTACAGGAAATGCTTTTAAGATGGTATAATGAAACCTCACTTCATTGCCCTGAATTATGTCTATGCAGCCTTTCTTAGGCTTATGACCTAGGGCCTAAAAAGCAAAAACATGCACCATATTAACTTGTCATTAAGTACAGGAACCTGTGTTTAAACAAAATTAAGATTATGCACAAAATCAATGGCGCTCACCAGGGTTCTCCCTTGACTTTAACTGAGCAAGCATGTTTATCTGCTTGCACATGAAGCCTACCAGCCTTCCTTGAATGAAAATATAGCATGCCCTATGCCCACTTCTTTCCTTCAGAAAGCATTTGCCTGCGTACTCCTACTCTACACCCCTTTTTCTTAGTTTCTTCAGGATTCTCTTAGCAAATGGCTTTCTTTACTTAATTCTTCATTACTAGTACCATGTTTACTCTGTCCCATCAGGTCCATTTCCAAGCCTGCTGCTACAAATCCACACATTCATGGAAAGACACACAAATAGAAGATAACTCCTCTCCTCGCAAATTAGATTCTACGGTCTAGCAAAGGTTTATGGCAATTGTGGATTTGTATGAGACCAGTAACGTTAGGAGACGTGCTTTACACCTCACTTATTTTTTATTAATTCTCCCATCATCATCACCAGAACAATCAAACATACCTGCTTTATGGTTAGAGAAACTGAGACACACAGAGGGGAGAAATGATATGGCAATTAGTGTTCTGATAACCAAATTTAGGATTTACATTTTTTTTACTTGAATTGTTTCTTGGGCTACTTTAGAGTAGCAAGAACCCCATCACATGTTTAAGAAATTTTAACTCAACAAACATTTATTAAGCAACTACTGCATGTAAGGCACTGCATAGACATTGGGAGATATAAAATTTTAAGAAATAGCCTTGAAAGACCTTAACATTTTATAATAGAGTACAACATTGCACAGAGAAGTAAATACAGTGTCATTTAAGACAGTGAGAGTGCTAATATTTTAATAGTCTTCATTTCCTTATAGCCAAGCAAGTCATTCTTGGGATGTATAATCCTTAAAGACAAAAACTGAACAACTTACCATCTATTAGAGAGCTTCCTGAGGGGCGTCTTCTACCTATCTCAAAAGGTCTTAATTGTGCTAGGAAACTAATTAGTTTTATTTTTAGTATCTAAGTCAGTTGAGACACTTGAAAGTACCTGAAAATGAGTTTAACCTGTTTCCAATATGCCAATATCTGAATTTGTTTAACACGGCATTGCTACATTTATTTTGCACTGGCTCACTTCAAGTGAAGTGTTCGGATAACTTACTGTATCAAATAAGCATTTTCAGGAGCCCAGAACTGAGTTATCACTCCTGGAGCTTGAAAATGAGCCTTAAGACATTTTGGATCCCGAATGAAAACAAAATCTAACTCGAGAGGAAATTACAAGTCTTCGCCAGTATTAAAATTAGTGTTTTTGAATGAGTAAATGGAGATAAATGTTGACTATCACTGAGCTCCGTGCTATATTGCCTTCCTTAATTCTTAGAATTTGGGAAATCAACTTAGTCCCATTTTCCTTAATTCTCTGTTCGTGAGAATGCCTTTTCACTGTCTTAAGTGCTAGACTTCATTCAGAAGCCTCTTCCAATTCTAATGTGCAATTTAGCATAACATCTTTAAAAACTCAGAATTTCTTATCCATGTGGACTTAAAGACCTTGTGTTAATTATTCTAGAAGACATAAACATTCCCCAAAAGAATCATGCATGTGAGCTGCTTATAGACAATTTCATTTTCACTTGTATTTTTATATGTGCCTGAAAAATAAACTTAGGTCAGATAGCTCAGAACAGGTAATAGTAGTCCATCATGGAATAGAATAGTCAGCACAGAAATGGTATTTGTGGTTCATGAAGGGCAGATGTGAAGCATTTGTTTGTTGTTGGGGGTTTTTTAATGTGTCATACACAAATAAAGTTCTCCTTATATCTCTTCTGTCATCTTAAACACCTTAAGGTATTTGGAAGGGGAGGAAGAAATAAAACAGATGAACCTGCTGAGATGTGGCCAATAACAGTACCTCATTCTGATTGATGTTTTTACAACCTTATCTCTGAGATAAAGACTACTGTAAACATAGGCTTACCTAAATGATGATTGTACTCCAAGAAGGCTAGAGTGGCCTGTACCTTGTGATTAGCCCCTAAGTTCTTGTGTGCAGAGCATACCCAGCCCAGCCAATCCATCACTCCATGGTGCCGTTTTCACCAGGACTGCTCCTAGAAATAACCAAGTTTTTAACACCCAACTTAATTTATACCATAACATCCTGGAAAGCACATTGGCAAAGCTTCCAAGGACTCCATCTTCAAAAGGTTTCCACTTGGCAACTTTTTTTTAAAGGCATATCTTCTCACCTCTAGAATCACCTTGCATTTGCTGATTGATAGGTCTCTTGCCAACAATTCCCTGAGCATTTCTTTTCTGATTCAAAACTGAGCCAGAGGAATATTTACCCACATTTTCCACATCTCAACTATTGTTTCAAGCCAAAGTGAGAAAACCCAATATTATTTTCATATTTTTCTTAAAAGCCAAGTGAGCATAAAGTGATATTTTTATCACCTACTTCCTGACTTCCTAGCCCTTTTCCTGCCTCTAGTCTCTTCCCCCATGCCCCAATCCAGCATTTGCTTTCATGGATCTTTTGAATTAGTGACTTCTGTTCATGGGTTGGCTAACAGAAGAGATTTTGCATCTAATGAAATGTTTATTCTGAGAAAGGAGAAATATTTATTGCACCATTTAGATCAAGTTGGGAGCTGACATACCTGTGGCACCATGTCCCACTTAGGTTAGTGATAGATTTATAGCCCAGACATGTATCAACCATAATCCCTTTAGTCATCTGACTTTGCCAAAGATAAAAATTCCAATGATTTTTTATTTTCACCCGACTTGCATATGTCTAACAACCATAAATCTCTTTATACCTTGAAAAGAGCTCCTAATTGAACTCTGGGTAACCTCAGAGAAGGTAGCCAAGGAATTACCAATGAATCACCTACATTTCAAAAATACCTTTTTACCTATATTGGGTTTTTTTAGGCATTTTGGTGGGAAATCTTGGAAAAGCAATGAATCAATCAACATCGTGCGTTTGTGATATATATTGGAGATGTAACAAGAGCGAAACAATCTCTGACCTCAGGGAGTTTACATTCTAATGAAGGAAAAGGAGGGACTGTGGTGTGTGTGTGGGTGTGTGGGTGTGGGTGGGTGTGTACTACACACACAAAATACGTATACATATGTCTATATGTATATTCATAAAACATACAAAGTCGTTTGGGAAGAGAGTATGCTAGAAGGTAGAGGTAGTGGGGGAGGGAGGAGGAATCAGGAGGAATTCATGTGCTTGAGCTGTATCTTGAAGGAATTTAGATCCCAAGAGGTGGAAGTGAAGAGGAAGTACATTCCAGGTATGGTAGACATTCGTTGTAAAGACACAGAAGTGGGAAATGGACTGTTGTGTATGTAAGTAGGACAGTATGGCTGGATCACAGAGTACATGTCATTCAGCCAGTCATCATGTATTTTTAAGGGTTTACTATTTGCTATATTAAGCTTTGGGAATGCAAGGAAAGGCATGAAAGGGAATAATATGTAAAAATACTGGAAAGGAAGAAAAATAGATCAGAACTTTTAGAAATAAGAAAATTGAGATTATCTCGGTAGTATATGTGTCCCCAAAAGTAAGCCATAGCACTGCAAGTCTTGTCATTTCTACCATAGCTTTTTGACATACAGAGGATATTAATACAAGACTCTGGGGACTGGCTGTCCTTTGCTCTGAATCCATTATCTAGCTCATTTTCTTTACCAATCATACATTTCTTAAGTGATAACTTTTACATTACTACTCCCTGTGCACAAATCATCCATGGTAATGTGTTGCAGCCAACTTGTACCCACCATCTGTCTCTCTGTCGTCCTATGGCTCATCCACAGTTTTGATTCTTTGGCCATCATAATATTCCATGAGTCACAGATTTATAGTCACCAGGAGAATATTTATATGGGGGGGGGACTGTCATTTATGTCAGGAAACAGCCTAGGATTGTTGAAAGTAATGCACAGTTTTCCAAAAATAATCAAGTCCACTCTTCTCATCTTCCTCCTCCTATTCGTTATCCATCTGTGAAGCCTTTCCAAGATATTTGTACCAATAGATTAGCCCAATGGAGTCACCATGCAATTATCTGGGCAATAGACATCCTTTATCCATTTGGATTTTCTTGTGTTAGACCATTCATTTTAATCTCATTGAGTAGGCCCTGTGACATTTGGGCACTTGATGCAGGGAACTCAGTGTCATATGCAGCCAGGAGAATCTGGCGGGCTTTACCATCCATTAGGAATTCTTCTTAATTTGGATCCTGACATCCTTTGTAACCATGGTAAAATACCTTTGGGGAGCATATCTTTCTGTGTTTTATGACTTGCTTGATATTGTTAATCAAAGGTTATTTAACAAAGCTATCTCTGTGGTTTGATCTTTCAGAGAATCTCGTATCATCTTAACTACTCTTGGTGGTTACCTTTTAAAGTTTTTGCTCTAGCAAATCAGCGCTAACAGACAAACAAAGCAAGATCTTGTTTTCTCTATACCCTTCTGTTAATTGTGTGATGATGACCTGCTATTGAAAGTAGCCAACAGCCTGCCTATTCCTTTCTCTTGGAGTTAGTAAGACCTGGGTTGAGCTCCTGCCTCTGTGGCCATGAATAAATTACTTAACCTCTCATTTTTGAAGAAAACTCTCTAAAAACACAGTTTCCCAATGTGAAATCAAAGGTCCAGGCCAAAAGTAAAAACAAACAACAAAAAACAAAAACCACTGATTAGTTTAGACAATCCTTATAAGATTATGTGGAAATGAGAAAGTAGACTTATGTAACAGTAGTTACTGATATTTTCTTGGTCACCTTTTTTGTGTAATAACTGTCTGAATTGTTTCCAGTGCTTTAGTATCCTCCTCAATCTGAAAGGCTGAAAAATGAATCCGTCAGTATTTTCAAAATTGTGTCACCTTGGGCTCCTTCTGTCTGAATATACCTCATCCAAACAGCCACTCTCCCCAATGTCACCTTCTTAAATCCTTGTTTTCTACTTCTTCAGACAGCAAAATCAGGTACCCAGGTGTTGAATCCAAGTGTGGTGATTCCACATAGATGATAAGAGTATAGAAAGATAAGCAGACCTGTTCCCCTTACATCTATTTGCTTTCCTTCCTCTTTAATTTCCTGCCAAGGTTTCTGCAGGCTCGCTGATCAACATACAGACTTCAAGACTTCAAGCCTTCATAATCTATCTCATCAGCATACATACTCCCTCTGCTGACACAGATCACACAACCTCTCTATGCCTTAGTAGAAGGACTTCTTGAGTTACTGCAGTTTTAAAAAAAAATGTATTACCTAAAGCCAGTCTTTAGCTTAATGAGCCTCTCAGAACTTGGCCCTCAAACAGGAAACATCGAGTTCATTACCAGTCACTTATGCAAAACCTTTCAGGCTGGTACAACCTACCTAGGCAGTTATCCACTCAGTGAATAGGGTGCTGGGCCTGGAGTCAGAGGATCTGAGTTCAAATTTGGTTCCAGACACTTAGCTGTGTGACCCTGGGCAAGTCACTTACCCTCTGTTTGCCTCAATTTTCCTCATCTGTAAAATGGAGATAATAATACCATCTACCTCCCAGGGTTGTTTTGAAGATCAAATGAGATAATAATTGTAAAGCACTGGCACATAGTAAACACTATATAAATATCAGTTATTACCATTATTATTATTATTACCAGACCTTTCACTCTTACCAGTAAAGTATTTGAAAATCCAGGGTCACCTCCACACTGTAAGACCAAGAGAGGGCTTTAGTGTTAGGTTTATATGCAAGAAATATATCTACATGCATGTATATGTGGGTGTGTGTAAGATGCATTTAGAGATAAGCATACATATGCATATATTTCAATACCCAAGCTCTAAGAATTTATACTTATAAATATAGTTCTTCAGATTTTTCCATTTGGAAACACAAACCAAGCATAAAGGCTAACCCAGCCAACCAACATATTGTACTTTTTTTATTTGCAGATGTCATGAGACAGAATACATTGTATCTTGAATTAAAGTGACCATAGTGCCAGAATTTTGTAGTGCTCATTACTATTATGAAGAGGATTGCTAATATATTATTATTTTATATGCATTTGCACATGGGCTTAAATATACATACTTTACATGTAAACATGGGCAAACACATTTTAGTAGGGGACTCTTGGATGGAAGAGTTATTTACAACTCTGTCCTGGAACACATACAGCAGTGATTAACAAGTATATAGCCAATCTACAACAAACAGATTAAAACTAAATAAACGATGTAAAAGTTTATTTTAAAACAATTACAACATGTTTTGTGCTTCTCCTGAGCTGCATGTTTGAAAATGCATTCTTCATAAAAACCACATGCAAGGCTTTTTGATGGGGAAATAATCGACTCCCCAAAGCCACATGCCTACACACATCTTTAGAAGTTAACCCAGACCCCACACAGATGTTCCAGTTTTTTCAAAGATAGTTCTCTCCCTCCCCACCTACCCTGGGGGGAGAGTTTATTGCTGGCTTAGTAATTGAGAGACCCCATAGGGAGTTAAATTGAGTGTTGGATTTAGAGTTAGGAAGACCTAGATTAGAATTCTTCCTCAGACACTATGGGATCCTGAACAAGTCTCACCACCACTCTGTGCCTCAGTTTCCCCATTTTTAAAATAAGGGCAATATCTCCTACCTTGTCATAAGGATCAAATGAGATTTGTATCAAAGCTTTCTGCAAATCTTAAAATGCTAAATAAATCCCACCGGTCATTACTTTTCTTCTTTTTGGTATAGAGAACTCCCAGTGAGGAAATCCCTTCCCCTAAAGCATATCAGTTCCTGATCTGCAACTTAAAGTCTTAGATTGCCTAGGTCACTGAAGGGTTAAGTGACCTTCCCAGTCTGGGTATTACAAAGTGTCAAAGATGGGACTTTGAACCCAGGTCTTCCTGAGATTATGAGGCTTGCTCATTATCCCACATTGCCTCTCATCATTATTATTATCACTACTATTGTTTTTATTACTTCATTATTCTCTTTTTTAATGGATTTCATATAGAAATGGTCCAAGGACAGATCACTATCCTGCTATTATATTTATACATTTAGTGTTCAAGGGACTATTATAAAGGTAGAGAAAATTACTGCTTTTTGTAGTTTAATAATAACTTGTCATTGTTATGAGGCTAAAGTGGGAAACACTGACAAATTCCAATTCTACTGATAGGACTCCAACAGATTTCTTATATTGTTATTGAATAAGGTCACCTGTTCACAGGAAACAAAGTTTAAAATTCATTTCCTAGACAGCTCCAAATTAAAAATCACATCTTATTGGCACCAGCTGGATTTATACAGCAGCACTTAGTAAGTACTTCGTAAGGACACTTTAGACTTTTTCTGCAGCCATCATCAATTCTCATCATTGCAAAATAGTAAATAATCACTCTTGGCTCATTTCTACGGGATTCTCCATAGTCTGCTTCCATTTAAATAGGCCCATTTATCTAATAGTTTACAAGAATTTGTGTAGTGCTCCAAGGTTTACAAAGGCTATCCTTACAATAGCCTTATAAGGTGGGTAGTGTAAATCCCCATTTTATAGATGGGGATGCCAAGATTCAGAGAAAGTGACGTTACTGGGTCAACTCACATCCTTTGTGAGTGGAAGAGCAAGTACTTGAGTAGAAGTCTTCTGAGTCCCTGATCCCAGTGTTCTTTCTCTACACCATGTCTCCTATGTATGAATCTCACCTCTGAGTACATCAGTCACAGAAGATATGACCTCTTATGAATTGGAACTAAAAGAAATACTATTTAGGGAATCCTTCGTAGAGAAATCACAGGGAAAGAAAATGAATGTGACACTCTTATGACGTGAAGACGCCTGAAATATTTTCAGAGCAGTGACTAGACTTTTAGACCCTAAGAATCAAGTTATGAGGAAAGGAGGGGTAGTCTGGATCTTGAATTTGTTACATCTGTTTATTACCATTTGTGTGACCAGGTTACGGCAGAGCTCTGGATTTACTCTTTCCCTAATGTTTAGATTTGCCTCCATAATTTTTGAACTCCTTCCCAGTAAGAAAAATTCCTCTTATCTTCATCCAATAATTCCTAAACTTCAGCTCTCACTACCTGTTTTCCAAGTGGCATAAACCTGTTCCCTCACATTTAATCATATATAGATTCCTTTGGCCTGAAATTCAGATTGCCTTTCCAAAAAAAAAAAAACTTTCTCAAAATAATATTCCTACTACACAGAATAGATACATAATAAACTACTCAAGTATGAAGCCTGCTGACTTCACATTCCTGAAGTTGATTCCTTGTGGACTAATGGACCATTGAGTGACATAATATATTAGCTTGTGTAGTTCCCTCACTGCTCTGGGCCTCAGATTTCCTAATTTGTTAAATGGAGGAAATACTAGCTTCTCATTTATCCTTTCAAGAAGCATAAAATAATAATAATAATTGTATTTTTATGGACCAGGAGGTAAATGAAGGCAAATTTGTTTAATTTATCATTAATAAAATGTTAAGGGAATCTTTTCTGAAATTTTTGCATGGGAGCCCAACACGTAAGCACCTGAACTTCAGATTATGTGGACTTGAGTAGAGAAAAAGCTTGGATTGAGTAATGTACCTTACTTGTATCATAGCTTTTAGGGGATGGATAGTCCATATCTGTGAGTTTGGTCACAGAGCCAGTATATGTCAGGTTAGGCCTTCCTGACCCTTAATCCATCTCTCTGACTACTATCCCACACTACCTCTTATATATTAGAAAAATCTCAGTTATCTGGAACTCTTAGGGAATGTATCATGCTGAATAGCTAAGAATTTAAAGTACAAGTTTTTTTTTAAATAATTTAACCATTTTAGATGGAAATCTTCCCAGACTACATTACTTCTTTCTTTCTTAAACAGGATGCACTGAACATAACTTAACCTTTTCTTGTTGGCTTGGGATCATCATTATGAAATTGTGCTGTGATTGTTATGCTATATAAAGTTCCTTGAGGGTGGGGTCTGGTCTTTTTTTTTTTATCTTTGGATCCTATCTTGCATTTGGTCAGCATGCAATAAATGCTTGTTGGCTTTAATTAAACTGTAATGCAATAATGCACTGAAGGCTAATGTGCTTCTTTGATTTTGTGTGTTTCCTAGTTATTCCACATCTTCCCTTGCTGTCTTTGCAACACACAATAATAAACAATAAGTACTTATAAATGTAAGTAGAGTAAGAGTAAATAGCCTCTAAGGGAAGGCTTGGGGACATTCCTATATATCATGCCCAAATGTGTGGACATTGTGAAGTATTTTGGGGCTGAGAGGCTTTTCTTTGCTTATTTATTCATAGTTAGCCATGTTCCTGGTAAGTGAGCTTGTTCTGCATCCTAGGTAGGTGAACTGTTACTGTATATTGATAGATCAAATGAGATATTTGTAAAGCGCTTAGGACAGTGCCTGGTACGTAATGTTGTTCAGTCGTTTTGCATTGTGTCCAACTCTTTGTGGCCCATTTGAGGTTTTCTTAGCAAAGGAGTGGTTTGCCATTTCCTTCTCTAGCTCATTTGACAGATGAGGAAATTGAGGCAAACAGAGTTAAGTGACTTGCCCAGGGTCACACAGATAGTAAGCGTCTGAGGCTGGATTTGAACTCAAGAAGATGAGTCTTCCAGACTCCAGGCCTAGCACTCTACTCACTGTGCCACCTTGCTGCTGGTTCATAGGAGGCACTTAATAACTGCTTGATCCCATCCCCCTTTCTCCTTGTCCATTCCTGTCACCGTTTATTTTTGCACATGTGGCTACAGAGGTCAATAAGTAATCAACAGCCTTTTCCATATTTTATGTGGGGAAATTGTTTGAATTGTACTTGCAGCCCCTAATTCTTGATCCTTGTCTCTGCAACTCCAACTTTTCAGAGCTTGGAGCCTCCCTCTCAGAAATAATCATTTTGTTCCCATGTTGCTGCAAAATAAATCTAACCTTGCTGTGTGGACCCTTTCACATTAAGGATCAAACCCGATTCTGATGGTCTGTGGACAGGTGTTTGGATGTCCAGAGCAATAGATTCCAGAACGTCCCAGGAAGGTCACAATAAGTCTATCCCCATCTACTCTGCTCAAAAGAATCCCACCTGGCTCGGAGACCATGAGTGGCCAGAGTGGAACTTTTGACTGCATTTGTTTCCGTCAGACAACAAAAAAAATGAGAGGAAGCACCAGACACTTTGGACTCTTTAATCAAATTTATTTTGGCTCCAGTTTAGAACAAAAGGGCTCTCTCTAGGAGCTCAAAGAACTCAAAAGACTTTGAATTATTAATTGTGTAAATGACATTTCATAATGGGGGCTTTTCACTTTCCCAGGCTGACTTGACTGTTAACTTTCATCTCACCTTTTTCCAAAAAAAGTTTTATTTGTTGTTTTTTGTGAGCCGAGGGCACCTTCCTGGAATGTGAGATAACTCATTTAGAAGACATTTACATCACAGTCTCCTATAAACAAGAATCTGCAAATTCCATTTTAGAACTTTGATCTCCTTAGCTGCTCTTGAAGCATTTGTATTATGTCATTAATTCTCACGTTATCGATACTCAATAGAATTGCAGATCATGCCTAAACTGGTGGGAAAAACTGCTGTTTCAGAAGTACACTTGCTCTGTTGTTTTCCTCATTCCTTCTATTGCTGGGACTCAGTATGCTTTCAAACTGTTTGCTTTCTTTTAATCAACAGACAAGCTTGAATATGTCTCCTCATCTTTTCAGTCTTTCCCGCTACTACAAGATTAAAACAAGCAGGCATTCTGGAGGATAAATTCACCGTGTGTCCACCCTTTGGATTCTTCCTAGAGACTGCTTTTCCACCTCTCTAACTCCTTACCTATTCAAGCTTTGTCTGAAATACTGTCAGAGAGGGGGGGGGAGAGAGAGAGAGAGAGAGAGAGAGAGAGAGAGAGAGAGAGAGAGAGAGAGACAGAGGGAGACAGAGGGAGAGAGGAAGAGAGAGAGAGACAGAGAGAGAGAGAGACAGAGAGAGAGATTGAGAGAGAGAGAGAGAGAGGCCTACAGCTGGCTTATCATGTGCCTTTTTTGTATTCTCCACAAACTAGGCCCTTCCTCCTGGCTTAGCGAATAGAGTTGACTATATAAAGCTGCTCATTACAAGTGACCTTTCCAGAATTAGGTGTGTGGCTAGAAAGTTATGGATTCCTAGGAGCTTGAAGCAAGCTCTGGAATGCCTCACCCTAGTAGTCAGAAGATTTCAGTTCTCAAACTGCCTTTGCCACTGGGACACGTTGCAAAATTGTAGGAGTAGAAAGTTGTTTTAAAAAGTCTATTGCCACACTTTGCCACCTGGTTAAGCATTTAATTCCCTTAACGTCTCTGGGCCTCCATTTTCATACCTATAATGTCAGAGGGTTAGACAAGATAATGTTTCAATTCAAAAATTCTATTATCTCTCTATTCACTGATAGAGAGGCTGTTTTTGGTGTAGCAGATAGAGAGTTGGCCTTGAAGCCAAGAACTGGATTCAAGTTCCCCTGCTCTTCCACATAAAGGGAGGATTAGAGCAAATCATAGAATCTCTCAGTGCCCTTAGCAACTCTCAGACTAAACAAATTTCAGAGAAGATGAAGACTTACACTTTTGCAGAGGGAGTTTTCCTGATGTAGCACCAAAGAAATCACAGGTCCAGTCCCTATCTCTATCACTAATGTTAGAGTTATCATTTTTTTTAAGTTGAAATACAATTCATGGTTGGTGCACAGCTTTTTAGCTGTTTTGCCTCACAAAGTGATGCAAGGTCTTCAATGTTTTAATAAAATAAAAGGGTGGTGTAGCATGTTTACTGATTATCCTGGTTTGGAGGGGATTGCGGTGGAGCTAGACATTGTGTTTCCATTGAACAGCCATTTCATGTCCTGCAGCATATGACATGGTAGTTCACAGAGAGTGCATCGTGTACTTGCTCTCTGAATTGTGGTGATGTGTGTTTTTGTTTTATTAAAACTTTTAAAATACTGGGCTTGTTGTTTACAATCCCCATATATTCTTTGTTCTTTTTGGTAACTGGCTGGAACACGTTTTTCCCCTTTGTGAAAATATTAGTGCCTTACTGAGGAGCATGATGGTCTCCAGAAGGGCTGCATTTCAAACTGATGGGCACTTCTGAGCTTATGTTAGGCCTGTTGGACAGAAGGGCCCGAGGTGGTCTCAAAAATGAAAAGTAGATTAATGGTTTTTCAGAGGCTTTGCACCTGTGTATCCTTGGTAACCACACTGGAGTTTTCACAATTAAAGGATGTCAGAATTGAAAGGGACCTTGATGACTGTCTAGTACAATCCATAGCCCAAAAAGAATCTCCACTAGAACCCACGTGACAAGAAGTCATTGAGACACTGCTTTGAAGACCTCTAGCGATGGGAATCCCACAACCTCCCAAGGCAGACCATTCCACTTTTGGATGGTTCTCATCATTAGGAAGTTTTTCCTTACATTTAAGAAGCTCAGAAATCATTTATGTCCTGGTTCACTTAACCCTTTGTAGAGCACCAAGGACCAAGCACCATGTATTCTGATGACATTCAACTGCATGAGACAAAGCACTTAGACTGCCTGCCTTCAGCAGTGCATCCCTGTTTGTAGGCGCCAACAGATTTTTCTCAGGCTTCCTTCCTTTCTGTGGCACTAGGCTAAGTTTCCCATTGACCTCCAAAGAAACTCCTTACATGGGACAGACCTACAATGTGTAAAGAAAGTTCTAGGTTCAAGCAGAATACCTCACCATATACCATTTTTATTCAGAAAAACATACAATGAGACTGCTATCCCAAAACTTCCAGTTTTAGAGTTTTAAAAGGTGCCATAGAAGGACCTCAGCTGCTAACTTGCCTGTCGTCAGGACATTTCCATTGTAGTTCTGCCTCATATGAGTTGAAAGAAGCTTTAAAAGTCTTAATTTAACTTCAAGAAAACTTGGCCACCCTAATGATTCAAGTCCCAAATAAACTGTTACATGACATCCTACTGAACTTGGTCCTGTACGTACAGTATCTAACAGCTCATCCTGTACTGTTATTTTTGGCAAGTCCACTATAGCATATAATAAATCATAGAATGAAAAAGCTTTTTGGCCGAACATCGTTCAGCCTGCTGTTAGCATAGACGACAGAAAGCGGTTCTGTTTTTAGACATCCTTTTACTAACCCAGCATTCATAATTTATGATTTCACTGTAAAATTCCTGCAACACTACACCAGAAGTAGTGCTGCCCTTTAATTAAGTGCTCTCTGTAGGAAAAACGTGAAACTGATGTGCAAAACATATCTGTGTGTACAGTGATTGATCGAGCTTACATCGTTATGAACCCGGCCTAAAGGTCTGAGCTTCCTGATGGGTAGAAGAGTCTCTGAGGCTACTTCCTGACTGGGCCTGGTGGAGATCAGTCAGTGTTAACAATATTGGAGGCATTCCCAAGACACTGTTTGGAAACGCTGAGAGTGGAAAGTTCCTTTGGAAATCTGTCTCTACACTTAACCATCGGGTTGCTTGGACTAAGCCCTCATTTTCTTGATTAGAGCATATTATCAGATTTCACGTTGATCGCTGATTTATAGATGGAGAGTGCCTTAGAAGTCATCTAGTCCAGCCTCATTTTACAGATAGAGAAACTGATGCCTAGAGAAATGAAATGACTTACCAAGGTCACACATGTAGTGTCAGAGCCAGGATTCAAAACTGGTTTCCTCCAACTCCAAATCCAGTGATTCTCTGCCTCACTTTACTATTGGGCCAGAAGTAATTGTTGGAGGGAGAGGTTCTGATGCCACTTAAACATCTTAGAGTCTGGAAGAATTGGAGAAGAGGGACCTTTACCCATATGGAAGAATAAAGGCATCAGGAGGACTAAGAATATTTCTGCTTTTTTATTACTTTTTTTAAAATTTTGAATTTTTTCTTTGATGGGGAAAAAAAGAGTATAATCAAATACTTTTTTTAAAAAAAAATTTCAGAAAACAAAAATTGCAAGCTTGCCTACATTGACTTCTTGCCATACAACCCCAGATTATTCACTTGAAGCCAGTAGATATAAACTGCTTGTGGGTAGGGGCTATTTGCCATCTTTCTATTTATATTCCCAGCACTGGCCACCCTGCCTTAAACATATCAGGTGCTTAATAAATGCTTGCAGAATTGAATAAAATTCCAGACATAGGTTTCCCCATTTCTTAAATGCACATTTCACTCATACCTAGCTTTCTGAAATTAGTTAAGAACAAGTAGTTCTGAAAGTAGTTAAGAACAAGTGATAACATACATTAAACATTTTAGGTTTCTAAGGAAAAAAAGTAAAAATCTAGATAAATCTAAAAAGTTGATAGTTTGAGATCACCTTAATATTAATAATTAGAATAGCTAGCACTTGTATAGTGGCTTTAAGATTTTAAGTAGCTGATGTAATTTAATAATTTAATTTTAAAATGTAACAAAATTTATAGAATGTAAGTAGCTTATATAATAGCTTTAAGGTTTGCAAAGCACTTTAAAAATATCTTATTTTATCCTCATAAATACCTTGTGAGGTAGGTGCTGTTATTATCCCCATTTTACATATGTGAAAGCAGACAGCCAGAGGTTATATAATAAAGTTATCTAAGGTCAGATTTGAACAAGTCCCATACTCTATCCATGGGCAGCTAGCTAGATGGTACAATGGATAGAGCACTGGGCTTGGAATCAGGAAGACTTATCTTCATGAGTTCAAATCCAGCCTCAGACACTTACTAGCTGTGTGACCCTGGACAAGTCATTTAACCCTATTTGCCACAGTTTTCTTATCTGTAAAATGAGCTGAAAATAAAATGGGAAACTCCAGTATCTCTGCTAAAAAAAAAACCCAAATGGGGTCAGGAAGAGCCAGATGTAACTGAAACGACTTAACAACATGTTCTATCCACTGTGCCACCTGGCTTTGTAAGAGTTCAATAATTTAATAGCATTTCTAAGAATAGTCTTAAAAACAAAGCACTGTAGCCCCAAAAGGTATTCTGTTTAGAATTTTATAAATTGCTGTGTGACCTTGGGCAAAACACAAATCCTCACTGGGCCTTTGTATGAAAATGGACTAGGATGAACCTTGCAGGTCCAGCTCTTATTAATCTATGATGAATTTCCTTTCTCCAGGTAATATATAACATAATTCATGTTCGTTCTCTCTCTCTCTCTCTCTCTCTCTCTCTCTCTCTCACTCTCTCTCTCACACACACACACACACGCACAGATTTGGTCCTGGATTAGTGATCTATTGGTATGGATTCATCGAGGAGCTGGATTGTAACCGAGAAAGAGGCATCTTACTCAAAGACTGCTTCCCCACCGACCTTGTCACCCTAGGCCAGGGCATCGCTCAGCCCTGACCATCCTGGAAATGACGTGAGGAGGAAGAGGTGAATCCGGAAGCAATTTGACTTTCCTGCAGTATAAACTGCTGGCCACATCTGCCCTGAACTTCAGCTGAACTCTTGCTGCCCGTGGTCACACCAGTACCTCTTCAGACAAATATCAAGAGTTTCTGTTTTGTTTCATCCCTTGTTGATGTGAGCAGCCAGGAACTACAGACATAACCCACTCATTATCAGCATTTCTGTCTCTGTCAAACAGTTGGTTTATAGATAGTCATAATCTTTCTTCCTTCCGGATGGTTTCTCCTTGCCTGTAGAACAAAAGAAAAAATGTGGAGGCTGAAAGGTGTGATTTTCAGTTCTCCTCCTGGTTGCAGAATCACCCCCCATTATTATTTTTTTTCATAGTTTCTATTCATTTTCTTTCCTTTCTCCTTTTTTCTTCCCATATACATGCAGATAACCAGTATTTTATTAAAGCAATGGGCAGATCTAGTTCAAAATGAGGACTTCTTTCCCCTCCTCCACCCAGAAAGCTAAGAAATGATGTATGAAACTATGATTTCACTGTTAACTAGAACAGTCCATTGTCATCAGGTGGTACAGGGCATCAGGCAGGAGCTGTGCTTGGGAGCTACATTGTCCACTCTGAACAGAGTTTCCTGACTCGAGTGGCATTTGGCCAAACCGTGAGCAACATTTTATGTGAATTTCCTCTTTTTTACAGGAACATCTGAACATCAAACGTGTTTATGGTGATCAATTTCAAACGTATTTTTCAGCACCACAATTACAGTGCATCTACATTACACTGATGTTAGAGATTGACATTTGAAGGGAGGCAACTTAGATCCAATTAGGGGTTCTGTCAAAAGATTATCTCAAAATATCTTGAGAGAAAACAGATATGTTGTCCAATACTTGTAGGAATGAAAAATAAAAACCAAATTCTGCCTCCTATTTTCTACCTGCCTCTCCGATTAAACAAATTGCCCTAATAAACATGGCAACGTAGTTGTAGTTCAATATCTATTTTTTTATCACAATCCACACAGTTGTGCTACAGAAGTTCTCTTTTAAGAATTGGACATTTTGAACTGAGGAAGAAATGGATAGAACATCACACAAGGAAGGAAAAAACAGAACAAAACAAAAAACCATTGCATGTCTGGGTGTTGTTTTACTTGTCATCGTTTTAAAGAAAGAAGAGAGGAAAGAACACTCTTCCCCTGTCGGCCCCACTGTTTTCCTCTTTTAATTAGATACCTTGTAGAGCAGGTTTCATTCTACAAGCAAAATACCAAAAGATGAATTCTAACCCTCTCATTTAGAAACCCAAGACCCTCCAGTTACACCCTTAGCCTCAGTGAGCAGTCAAGGTCTATCGGTTTCCATGATGACAGATTAATTTCTAAGCAGAGCCATTCTTGTAAATATGTCACTTTGAAAATATTAATTAAAATGTTACTTTTGCAAATGCCTGGAACTCATTTCCATTCCTCACCTTTTTCAAAGATTAGCTCTGATTTTGCCTTTTACTCTTCTGGCAGAAATCTTCAGATTACTGTGAACAGTATTGAGAAAGAAAGCACAAGAAAAGAATGGAAAAGACATGGCAGTAAGATGACACAAGTTTTCAAAAAAGCAAAATGAAAAATTTCAGACCCAACCTTCTTTCTCTGGAAGCTAGGCATTTGTTTTTGTTTGTTTTTGTTTTTTATATTTTGGTAACTGTATTTCCATCTAAGTGGTTTTTTTGGTAATCCTATGTATTTTACCTTATGCATGTAAAAATATTACTCTGAGAAGAGGTTCATAGATTTCACTAGAGCTCTCATGATCCATGACCCCAAAATATTCAGAACTCCATCTTTAATATATAATTATTTAAGCCACACTGTCTGATAGGTAGATAGATACAGATATATAGATAGTGTTCATGAGATTCATTCACTAGAGCTAAATTTTCTTTTTTAAATTTTTAATTTTAATTAAATTTTTTAATTTATCTGAACAGATGCTGAAAATCTTGTTAGCCCTAGTTGAAGATTTGTTTGTTTTAAATTAAACAAATTTATGACAAAGGTACACAAATAAAGAAGACTAGCCTTACACTTTGTATTTCTTCTCCTACCTGGTGCTCTGACGTTAACAGGTTGTATGGTGTATTTGGTGTTTTCGATCAAAGCCTCACTCTCCTCTGAATGAGGGAACTTTTAAAATTTTGTACATCTGCCACAGAAAGGAGAGTGGTAGAAATTGTACCTCTTGTAGTAATTTTACTAGTAATTTTTACTGACAATTTTCCTCATTTAAAAAAAAATACTGTAATTGTTTTACCTGCTACTTTTAAACCTTAGAAAGGACAAAATGAGTGAGGAGTGGTGGTATGTGCTTGTAATCAGTCTGTGCCACCAAGGAAGAAAAAGGCTGGCAATCACTTGAGGTCAGTTTAGAGCTGCAGTGAGCTAAGGCCCTTTTGGGTGTCCAAACTCAATCCTATAGGAAAATATGAACTTCCAGCCTGGGCAAAATAGAGAGAACCAGGAAGGGAGAGAGAGAGGGGGAGAGAGAGACAGAGAGGAAGGAAGGAAGGAAGGAAGGAAGGAAGGAAGGAAGGAAGGAAGGAAGGAAGGAAGGAAGGAAGGAAGGAAGGAAGAAGGAAGGAAGGAAGGAAGGAAGGAAGGAAGGAAGGAAGGAAAAAGAGAAAGGAGAGAGGGAAATGCCTCACTCCAAACAAATGGAAACTTAATTGTTATCTCTTTTTTTAAATGCTACAAAATACTCATCTGTGCATTTTTCTCAGTTTATTGAATGTAAACATCAACTTAAAGTAGTAGAAATGACTACTTTTTTTATATATAATGCTGTAGTCATTAGAACCTTAACATTACAGCCAAATCCTGTTTTATGGAGTATTCTGCAGAATGTGCTAGTGAATTATACCAATGCAGAAAACAGAAGTACACATAAAACTGAATGATGTTCTCCCTGGCATATATAGACTTGCCAAGCATCTGCTCTCACAAACACCATGATAATGCCTCTATGAAGCCTTGAAAATGTTCACATCATGTGGCCTAAGGATGAAGACACACTCTTAGTCCAACCCATATGATATTTGGACTTGATGGAGAGAATCTGCCCCAAAAACTTAAACTGGAGAAATTCTGGAAATCAGGATGATTTTTTTTCCATCCAGAGAGGAGGCAACATGTCTTCCCTGTGTTTCTGTAAAAAGTATGCAGTCCAAAGAAACCCAAAAAAGGAAGCAAAATCAGCTGGTACTTCAGGAGGTAAATATTTTCTTTTAAAGTCTATAGACTTTTGAATGACAGTACAAGGCTTGAGTCAGCCCTGGAGAATGAAGTCAGTTGTTCCTTTTGGGTCTAATGGGAAAGAGATCTGCATTAACTCTTTCAGACCATTAGGAGACCATTTAGTGTCCTAAATGAAATTTATCAGATGTTTCTTAGGAGACCCACATGTCTAACATATAGCCCAAAAGTTAACTATTAATTCAGACCCTGCTCATCAGTAAATTAATAAACATTTATTAAGCACCTACTGTGTCAGGCATTGTGCTCACCAGGGAATCAGGCACATTATTTCCTTTCCATGATGAGCAAATAACCATTTCTCCGTCCTTCTTGACTTTCCTTTTCTACAGACCCCACTGTTTTAATTCAGTTAATATTCTTCCAGCTTGAACATGCCACTTCAAATATATTTCCATATCCTCTTGCCCTGCCCCTTTTGATCTCTCTATTCAGTGTTTCCCATCAGTATCCTTTGGCCAGTCTTTCTTCCCATGTGTACATTAATTCTACTGTTTCTAATTATTTCTTAGCTCCTTTTCTTCCTAGAAAATGATCCTTGGGTAAAAACGCATCCACTTCCTATACTATGTATATTTAGAATACCAGATGATCTTTGGGCATGAGGGATTCAATCCTGACACACATCACCTATAAGGATAGGGACTGGCCCTGTGTTTTCATTGGTATGGAGAACTTTGGGGTGAGGAAACCTTCTAACAATGCAGGTCAGCACCTCTTCCACAACTAGAGTCTTTAGAGAGTTGTCTAGAGCCCTAAGAAGTGAAACAATTTTACCCACGATCACAAAACTGTACATGCCAAAGGCAGGATTTGAACTCAGATCCTCCTGGCTTTGAGCTATCTATCCACTACCCTATGCTCCATCAATAAAATTTCTTACCCAGATGAGATTGTAAATCGCCAAATAAGGAATGAGGTCGATACCTAGGTGAATGCCTCAGGTAAGGGATCCAGATAGGCAAGGTTTATTGTTACTGCATTAAACGTGTTGCTCATTTACAGTCATTAATAATAAATTTTCTGAATTATTTAATTTTAACATCATTCCTGTTTCATTCAACTAGATAGACAATAAACATTTATTAAGTGCCTACTGTTTGTCAGGCACTACGCCAATTTCTAGAGATACAAAAAGAAGCAAAAAACAGTGTCTGCTTCAAGAAGCTTACGATTTAATACGAGGACAAATAACCATTTACAAATTGATCTTCACAGGTTCTTCCTTCCCCCCAAAATAAAACTAAAACTGCTTCAGAATAAAATGAGTCAAAAGAACACCCAGGTTCTGGAATCAGAGGACCTGGGTTCAAATTCTGCCTCTGATACTACCTATGTGACCTTACGTAAGTCATTGAAACTTTCTGAACCTCCATTTCCTCATCTATAAAATCAGGAAATTAAAACTGGCCTCCAAGTTCCCTTCTAGCCTCAGGTCTATGATGCTACAAAACTGACCATTAAAATCCTCTGATTGGCTTGTTAGAGTTTTGAGTTTAGACTCAAATCATGTTTCCCTACAAAGGGGGCCGAGTGGCTGACAATAGGAGTTTGGCAGCAACTTTCCCCTTTGTACAGGACCTGTCTATCTGGACGATCTGTATAAAGTAGACCGCGCTTAGGTTCAGGAAAGGTCACATGTTACACAAAGTTTGGATACTCTCGACATGTTACTCAAAACCAAACCTCCTGTGCATAGTAAACATTATTTGAACCTGTATTTTTAAGAACTTGCCAGGATCCCGAAGATTAAATAAGGAAGATGTAATTATGAGCTAAATAATAAACAGACCAGCTTGGGTTGCCCTTGTGTTTTGTACTTTCCTGCTATTGTTTCATATACAACTGCTAGACAATGAGCTGCTTAGGTCAGGCACTATAAATTATAGTTTTAGTACAATAGTAATCCCCTAAAATTATTTCAGAGCTTGATCAAAGCACTTCAAAAAACCTATTTAAACTTTTCCACAGGGAAGGGGAAAGGGGGGAGGAGAGAAGATCTTCTGATGGTTTGTTTCAGTTAGCACAAAAAGCTGTGGTCTTGATGCAATAGCTGTACCCTGAGGAATTCCAAGGAATTGATTCAATACGCCATTTTCCAGGATAACCTGCTGCCTTGTACCATATCATAACATCAGGTTAAATGAATCCAACTGTTTTTTTAAAGTAATTGTTTAGTCATTCTATTGAATAATATTTGAAAAAAATTAGCAGACATGGGAAGTCATTTATAGTGTTAGGAAGCGGCAAGGAGGAACATTTTGAAACAATCTCATAGGTTTCTAAACTCTTATTTATGATTCTCAAAATATGTATTAGGGTTATGTCATTCGCTCCTTGTGCCATAGACTAAAATAGTGGTGGCCTTTTTTTTAATCACTTAATTTTTAATTCATTTTTTGTCTGACCTGTTTCCTCAGATGATCTTTGATGTCCCATGTTTTTGTCATTCCTGTGTCATTCCTTTTGCCATTTTGTGAACTCCTGCTATGAAAACTGCTCTATCAGTGAAGAATGCTATCTCCACTAGATCCTATGATCCTACAGGGCCATCTGAGATACTTAGAAGTGAAGCGACTTACTCAGGGTCACACAGCTAGTTTGTGTCAGAGGCAAGATTTGAACCCAACTTTTCTTGACTCCAAGGCCAACTGTGTATCTGTTCACTCCAGCATACTGTCTCATTGTCAGTATATGGGAATTCAATTATAATTGGTATAATGGTCCATTCTAGTTTTTCCGTAATGTTCTCCCCCCCACCCCCCAACCATTTGGGCCCCTTTTGAATTGCCACTTGTCTTTAGTGTAGACATATGGAAGCTACGGAGTAATGCCCAAGCAATAGTGAGTATCAACTCAAGGACATGGCGATGCTTTTGTTGTCTTTTAGTCATGTTTGACTCTTTATGACCCTATTTGGGGTTTTCTTGGCAAAGATACTGAACTGGTTTGCCATTTCCTTCTTCAGCTCATTTTACAGATGAGGAAACTGAGGTAAACAGAGTTAAGTGATTTGCCCAGTGTCATACAGCTAGGAAATGTCTGAGGACAGATTTGAACTCAGGTCTTCCTAACCCCAGGCCTAGCATTCTAGACATTGCACCACCTGGTGGTCCTGTAGTGATACTACTGGGATATAGAAAATGGCCTTACTTCCCAAGGAAAAGGATGACATTACTATGGCAGGGTGATTTTTTTTTTTTTACTTGAAAGCCACTTTGAGATGCTAACATGAAATGAAATAAAGTCAATTAAGTGATAATTCAAGTTCTGGGTTTAATTCAGGGCTGAATGTGAAGCCAGTGACCAGTAACCTAAACCAGTCATTAATTCCCTGGAAGCCTCTTTGAATAGCGGTATTTCTCAACATTTTTTTTCTTATTGAGGAAAAAAAAAATTTTGTAATTTTTACATGCGCTAGAAACAGATGAATTCTGCAATAACAGTTTAGTTTGTCCTAGCAGCAGGCTTTATATATTCCTTTAGTTTTAGTTGGAACACCTTTCAGACCAAATGTATAATGTGTATAGCCAAGAGCACTTAATTGAATCTATGAAGGAAAACGGTTTTCAAGGACTCAGAAGGCAGGTACTATGCTGTTCCTTTACTCCTTAAAATGACCTAAGCAAATCACCAGAACCAATAAACTAGTTTTCCTAAGAGAAAGATGGGTATGTGCTTACTAGAAGCAAAGACAAAAGCATTGTCTGCTTTACTGAAAGTTACTCTTTAATTCAAAAACC
Source organism: Phascolarctos cinereus (assembly GCF_003287225.1). Classification (NCBI taxonomy): domain Eukaryota; kingdom Metazoa; phylum Chordata; class Mammalia; order Diprotodontia; family Phascolarctidae; genus Phascolarctos; species Phascolarctos cinereus. The sequence continues at coordinate 180,455,204 of NW_027555736.1, forward strand.
TTTCTTAATACTTCTGACCTAATAAAGGCTTGACTGATATCTACTTTGAAATGCATGTTTGTTTAATAAAGGCCAAGATAAACACTCATAGTAGAATCATATTCAATAATTCAACAAACATTTGGTAAGTCACTCCCATATCTAAGGCATCGTGCTAGTCCAGGGGTGAGGAACCTGAGGCCTCCAGGCCACACGTGGCCCTCTAGGTCTCAAGTGCGGCCCTTTGACTGAATCCAAACTTCACAGAACAAATCCCCTTAATAAAAGGATTTATTCTGTAAAACTTGGACTCAGTCAAAAGGCTGCACCTGAGGACCTAGAGGGCCATATATGGCCTCAAGGCCACAGGTTCCCCACCCCTGTCTGGGGAAGCAAAAAGAAAAAAAAAAAGGTAGACAATCTCTACCTTCAAAGAGTTTGCATTTCTACTGAGGAAACAGCTCATCTGCACACAGATAAGTAAATACAAATTACACACAAAGTCATTCCAGGAAAGAATGAGTCCTAGTGCTGGGGAAATGAGGAAAGGTAGGCATTTAAGCTGTGCTCTAAAAACTGTGGTTAAATGACTTGCCCAGGGTCACACAGCCAACATATGTCACACTCAAACCCAGCTCTTCCTAACTCAAAAGCCAGCTCTCTATCCACCATGCCACTGCCTCTCTTAAAATAAAGGGGGAAGGGGGGCAGCTAGGTGACTTTATGTTTTAAGGGGGTGTTTTCCCTCTACCTGACAAAGCTTTTCTTTATTTTCCCTCTGGGGAGCCAGTCCTTTCTCCTGACTACCCCAGCCCAAACCCCTCAAATCAGATTGTCTGTTAAATTTCCAATTTGGGGGCAGCGAGGTGGCGCAGTGCATACAGCACCGGCCCTGAAGTCAGGAGGACCTGAGTTCAAATCCGGCCTCAGACCAAACACTTGATACTTACTAGCTGTGTAACCCTGGGCAAGTCACTTAACCCCAATTGCCTAGAAAACTTCCAATTCAATAAGTTTTGGCCACATGTGCTATGCTTAGCAGACAGCAAACTATGATTAATAACTCTCAACTGTGTAATAGTCTAAGGTTTTCAAAGGACTTATCTCACTACTACCTTCTGAAATAGGTTGTGCACATATTAATTAACTCCAGTTTAAAGATTTGGAAAGAGACTGGTTGAGGGGGTGGCTATGGCTATGACTCCAGCACCAATGTTCTACCTATTCACTAACCTTTGCCTCTGACAAACAGAATTTTGAGGCCTACACTTTACAGTGGATGGGCTGATGGAAAGAGGTCATGATCAGGGAGGTGGCAAATGCAGATTCAGTATCTAAAAGAGATGCTTTTTTTTGATCATTTGCCAAAAGGATCCAACCCCTGAGATGACACTTTCCATGAACTATCCTCCCCTTTTTTTCAAAGTCATTAACTCAGAATATATGATTATTTGAAAATGCCAAAGGCAGTTGACATATTTCACCATAGTTAGGGGAGAGTCATTCAGCTGGAGACATGAAAGAAACTGGAAGTTTCACATTTCTTATTTGCCCGAAGTTTCCCAGGATTATATTCGAAAGGCCCCACAGGTAAACTGAGTATTGACTCAGTATCCAAGGAGAACTGAAAGTTATGAGAAGGCACACTATGTTTTCTTTCCTCTTTTCCTTCCCTCCACAAACATGTGTTGAGCACATACTGCATTCACAGTATTATGATGGAGAGTAACAAGATATAAAATACAATAACATGGTTCCTATTCTCATAGAATTTTTAATCTGGTTAGGGAAATAAGATGTAGGAAGATGGCCTAGACTTGTAATGTCATTGATTTAGGGAATTCCCAGATGAGGAAATTCCTTATGCCACACCAGCCAGCACTTTCTCAACAATATATATTCTTATATTTCCTTGAGCCCTGAGTGGTTAAATGACTTGCCCAGGATCACATGGCCAACATATGTCAGAATCAAACAGCTCTTCCTAACCCCAAGGCCAGCTCACTGCCTCTCTTTAAAAAAAAAAATACATAAAAAGTTAAAACAACAATTTAAGGCTTAAATAATAATTTAATAACTCAGGAGAGCCTTTCACAGCTTGATTTAACTTATCATGATAAAATAAAATTTAGAAGAGGCTATCTTAAAAGCAGCAAAAGTATATAAACTAAAGAGAAAATTAAGGTGGGAGTGACAATTCCCAAGTGTTTTATCTACACACATTCCCTCACTAAATAAACACTTACTCTTCAGATTTTTGCTTTAACAAACAATAACATATGTCTAGCTTTCACTTTATGGAAAATTCCTCCTTGGAGGAGACATAAGATATTCATAAGAGAATAAGATTTTTTAATGGATTTTCACCCTACAGATAGTTTTAATAGAACAGATTTTTTTGTCCATATAATAAGGAATAAGTATGTTTAATATCTAGTTTGTCTTGTTAACACATAAAAACACTTGTTTGTGATACTGATTAGAGTCCACTTTTTATGATACTTCTTTCTTGTTTAGGTGAGTTATTAAAGTTATATTCTCATTTTTGAGGTTATGTCTACTCATTTTTCTCAGCAACTGATTTTTTTAGTTCTAGTCTCAAGATATTTATTAAGCATAATGATGTTATAAATAACTACGTAAAACTTCATCTTAAGGAAATCACAGATTCTTAACATGTTGACATGAAGATATTGCTATGAGTGTGGTAAAAACTCATTAGAAGTGCAAGGGAAGCAAAAAAAAAAATCGCTATGATCAATAGCCATGTCTTCAAAAGAAAAGTGTCATGGCCCTTCTCGGCAGTCTTGGCAAAGTCTTATAGACCTCTCCGTATTATTGCCTGCATTCATAATTGAAGGAAATGCTATATTTCGATTAGAGTTTGGTAAAAATAAAGATGTCATTTTCCCCCAAACTCATGGACCCCCTGAAATCTATGCCCAGAATCCTTATAGGTCTGTAGCCATCAGTTAAATAAACCCTGATCTGCATGAAATATATCAACCAAACTTTGGCTGTATGCAACAGTTCTTATCAAAAATAGTTCTAAGTGAGAAATCCCTACATGAATGGCTAGCATGGATCTTGGAATTTGGGGGGTATCAGACAATGTCTTTCTGTTGGCGAGTTGAGCTGGAATCTCTAGGGCCTTCTCTTTCCTAGTCTCCACATCATCTGGACTTTTGTTTTTCCATTTAATATGGAAGAAAGATATATATAGATTTATAAAATACAATTCAGCCTTGATTTTGGTTATGAAGTTCAAATGATGATTCAAAAAACATTCTCCCAGAGATGTTCAAATATTTTCAAGGTTGGAGGAGATTGGATATGCTTTATATGCTAATGCAATTTCCTTTTATATAATTTATATCTAACCATAAATATTTTGTTCTGAAAATTCTAATTTTATCAGTTCGTTAATTTCACCCACCAAGATAATGGCAAATGTTACACATGAAAAATTAGTAACTAATAGTCTAAAATTTTATGATTCATATTAACCTAAACAGAAAAGCTCCAGTATGCTTTTAAAGTCAGGTATGAAAGTGGTTTATTGGTTGTTGTTTTTTTCTTTAAGAACTTATAAAAGAGCTTTTTTTTTTCTTGGTGGGGGATTGTCTTTAGTATATGGAAAAGAAATATCCTAACAGAGGATTTTTTTTTCAAAAAGGGAAAACAAAAGAGACATGAGCAGCAAAATATATATGAGTTAATTGAATTTAAATTCAAAATTTATTTGCTGCTTTGGTAACTTTTTTCTAGTCTGTTTATTTCCCCTACTGCCCTTTAAAGTTTTGCCTTCCAAAGAAAAACACTGGAAGGACATGGGGAAAGAAAATGAGAATTGAGACACATATCCTTTGCATTCTTTGTTGTTTTCTAAGGAGCACATGAGAAACTAAAAACGAATTAGGAAGGATTGATAATGCAATTATTTCCAAGGGAACTTTGAGATATTTTATTGTTTACAAGTTAAATGGACAGCAAATACTACATAGCTCTTTTAAGCTTAGAAACTCAACCCTCTAATATGGAGACTTCAGCTCTCCTCCCTGCCTACCATACCCTTTCTCTCCCTTCTTTCCCACTGCCCTTGTACATGATTATGCTGTAATAATCCATTTCTCAAGATAGCATTTTTTAATGATGGATGGACCACATCATTACTATCAAAGTTATCCTCAATCCAGAATCCTCCTGAAGGAAAACACTTATTGTGTGAGAACTGACTGTTTCAAAGAATCATTCATTTCCTCCAGAAAAATGTTTTCAAGACAAGTTAGGATAGGGATAGGGTACGAGATCTATTTCATTGATATAGGAAATTCTATCAATTCAAGTAGGTACATTCTCTTCCCTTTTATCACATTAAAAGGTTCCCTAGAGCACTGAGAGATTAAGTAGTTTACCCTGGCTCACACAGCCAACATGGTTCAGAGGCAGAATTTGAACCCAGTTTTTTCCTGGCTCCAAAACCAGTTCTTTATCTACTACCCCATAATATAAGACGGTATCTTTGTGAGGTTCAGACAGAATCATATTCCCTGAGGAGTTGTTCTCACATTCAGACTTCACACCTTCTCACCAGGTACATGCAAAATAGCTATGTGACCCTGGGCAAGTCACTTCACCCTGTTTGCCTCAGTCTCCTCATCTGTAAAATGATCTGGAGAAAGAAATGGCAAACCACTCCAGTACCTTTGCCAAGAAAACCCCAAATGGGGTCACAAAGAGACAGATGCTACTGAAAGACAACAATAGCATGGGCAAGGAAATCAAGCTTGAAATTATTAATTTCCTAAGAGGGGTTGTATAATGGAGGATATATTTAGTCAACAAAGGCAAATTCTGAGATAGGAACCAGATGTAACTGGTCTCTGTCAAAGTAGGTAAATCCCAGAGAGTTCATTGCCTGAGACACACAGAGATTAGAATAGATCACAGAGAAAGAGATAGAAAGGATCTTACAGGCTATCTGATCCAATCCAATCCATTCATTTGACAAATATAGACACATAGGCACAGAAAGGTTAAGGTGACCTAAGGATATAAATTCAAGTTTTCCTCAGTCTAAAGTCAACATTCTATCCACTAAGCCACATAGCCATTCCTAAAGTTGAAAAGGGTACAGTTAAAACCATGATTGCAACCCTGCTAACAGGGACAAGCCAAAAATGATTACTGTAAATGTGCCCTAGAATTTCCCACTGCTGCCCTTTCAGGGTTAATTTGAATATCATTTGGGAGGCTAACCTGGGGCCATCTTTGAAAAACAGAGAGGGTTTAGAATGAGTAGGTCTATGATGTTTTTGGAGTTTGCAACAAGAAGTCATTCTCATTTTATTTATTGTTTCAGAATTCCCCAAAATCAATTACAAATTAGATTATCAGCCAATAAATACTTGGATCTATTATATACTATAGACCTTGTTATTATATAATAGACCTTGGATACTGGTCTTTATACTAAAGGCCCATGCCCTAGAATGGAATTGGAGAAATTTAGTAACTCAAAAAGACAGATTTGCAAATGATGGTGGAAAGTACTATCTATTCAACAGAAGCTACTGGAAAAGCTAGACAGCAATTTGGCAGAAATGAGGTGTTGACTAGAGCTTCCTAATTTTTTGTGTCCTAGACTCCTTTGCCAATCCGGTAAAGCCTATGGACTCCTCAGAGTAATGTTTTTAAATGCATCAAATAAAACACAAAGAATTATTATTTTATTGTTAATTAATAATAACAATAGTAACTAGCATTTATATAACACGTATTTTGTGCCAGGCACTGTGCTGAGTGTTTTATGGATATTTTCTCATTTGATCTTCACAACCACCTTAAGAGGTAAGTGCTATTATTATCCCATTTTACAGCTGAGGAAACTAAGGCAAATAGATGATAAGTGACTTGCGCAGAGTCACACAGCCAGTAAGTATCTAAGTTCAAATTTGAACTCAGTTCTTCATGTCTCCAGGCCCAGTACTCTATCCACTAGCTGCCTCAATTACAAAGGAAACTAAGTATATTGAAACACAGTTATCATTTTTTTTAAAGCCAAGCTCTCAGACCCCAAGTTAGGAATCCCTGATATAGAATAACTTATACCTTATTCTAAAATAAGTTTTAGTAGAGAAGTAGCCTAATGTAAAAATTCACATAATCTTAAAACCTGGGGGAGGAGAGAAGGATGTAGCTTTAAGATATAAATTTTGGGGTAAAATTAATAACCAAGCAAAGAATAAAGAAAATCACCAAAAACTAACTAGTCAATTTGGATTATACAAAATCGAAATCAGTGTATCTAGCTTTAGAAGATAAACTGATTGGGGGGGGGGGATTCACATCGCCTCTCTCTGATAAAGATTTGATACATAAGATATCTTTGATATTCCCACATATATAAGACTGAGTCATTCTCCACTGGATTCAGTACTCAAAAGACATGTCCAGTTTTCAAAAGAAGAAATATAAACTATAAATAATTATATTTTTTAAAATTCCAAATTATTCATAAAAGAAATGGAAATTTAAACAAATATTCTGTTTTATCTCTCAAACTGGTAAAGAGGATGAAACATGGGAATAGTTTTCATGAGCCTACTATTTACAGTATTGGTGGAGCTATGGATAAGTCTATTTTACAAAACAATTTGAAACTATGCTGGAAAAGTGAACTGCTCCTTCCCCTTTGACCAATAACACTAGTATTAGGCCTATACCCTGAAAAGTCAAAGATGGTAGAAAAACCCCATCAATACCAAGTTACTTATAGCAGTCCTCTTTGATGTGGGAAAAAAAACCAAGAAACTGAAAATAAAGTAGATACCCACCAACTGCAGAATTTCTGAACAAATTGTGGCATGTGAACGTAATGAAATATTATTCAATGTGGTACACAAGGTAGATGCTTAATCATAGTTTAACTGAACTCAATTATCGTACCATTAAAAAATGACAACAAAATATGAAGGATCCAGAGAAATTTGGGAAGACCTGCATGAATGAAAGCAAAGCAAAGTAAGGAACCAATGACAACAATAATATGAAAAGAAAACAAGACTATAAGACAGAAGATACAATAACCAGCCTTAACTCTAGAGGACTGAAGAAGGAATGAAAAATAATTTATCAAGCTCTTTGCATGAGCAAAGCCTTATGATGAGCACTAAGGAAACAGTCAAACAATTAATACTTATTCATTGAGCATCGTGTTCCAAGCACCATGCTAAGCTAAGAGCTGGCAACATAAATAAAAGTAGAAAGAAAGACAGTCCCAGTCCCTGCCCTGAAGAGCATACATTCTAATAGGGAAAGATGATTCAAGGATGGGAACCAGATGGCATGGTAGAGAAAGTCCTGAGGGCAGCCCAACAAGGAGTGACACATGACTGGCCTGGGCATTCTCTTTAAAGTGAGGTTCTGGAAGAAGCCATCCAATTATAGGGAGAGGCCCCAGAGGCACAGCATACTTCCAATGTGTGAATTCCAAGTCTGCATTGAGGCTTCAAGATCAAGACGTGGGGCATAGTAGAAGAAATCCAGAATGCAGCAGAAATAGATCCTGCTCTCGAGATGCTCACATTCTAATTACAGAAGCAACTGACTGATAATGAAACATACCTTCTTCCTCTTGGTGATGGATTCCAGGTGTGGAATAAGCCATATGCTTGTCAAATACACATGATCAATGGGTTATATTTGTTTTGCTTAACTGTACTTTGTTACAACAAAGGGTTGTTTTTGTGGAAAGGGATTTGATAGTGATGGCTTTTTAAGGGCATCAAATTTTTTAAAATATTTTTTTAAAGAAATTTAGGACAAGATTTCTTCTGTGGCCAATTTGCACAACAATCTAATTTCCCTCCACAGAGATGGGGGGGGGGGAGTCAGATCTCATCATTACTTTCTTTTTTAAATAAATTTTTATTGATGTCTTTTATTTTTTACATCATCTTAGTTATCCCCAGTATCTCTCCCCACTCTCTTATCCAGAGAGGCATCCAATATAACAAATAGTATTCTTTCTTTTTTTTTTTTTTGGCTAGGCAATGGGGTGACTTGTCCAGGGTCACACAGCTAGTAAGTGTTACGTGTCTGATTTGGACTCAGGTCCTCCTGACTCCAGGGCCGGTGCTCTATCCACTGTGCCACCTAGTTGTCCCACAAATAGCATTTTTTAAAGACAAAAAAAGAATTTGAAAAATCAGCACAAGTGATTTAATTGAAAAAAAAAAGTCCAAAAACACATGCAATGTGAAACACCTATGGTCCTCCCCCCTCAATGAAAGGTGCATTGGGGGTATCCTCTCTACCTTCATTAGGATTTTGCTTAATTTTTATAATTTTGTAACATTCACTTTTGATTATTTTGGTGTATGGTTCTTTTTATTTACATCTTTGTAGTCATGTTGTATATTGTTTTCTTGGCTCCACTTACTTCAGTCTGCCTCCGTGTTTGGAGATCTTCCCATCCTTCTCCGTATTTGTCACATATATCATTTCTAACAGCACATTAATATTCCATTATATTCATATACCACAATTTGTTTGGCCATTCCCCAACCAACTCATCATTGCTTTCTTCCTCTTGCTGTGAAAGATGTGTTGGTAGACAAACAGAATTTCATAGATCGTTAGAAGCAATTGCCTCCATTATTTGGGCATTCATGTCATTAACTACAGCCACAGTTTGGTTTCTTAATGGATTCTCTCACCCCGTAGATACAGCCTGCTTCTTCATGTCAGAATTCCAATAAGAAAGGTGGTCATTGTTGTCTTAAAGTTTGTCTAGAAAAAGATTACTTTCCAAAGGTTAAGGGATGAGGACAGAACAAACAGGCCAAATTGAATGGCAGGGCATGATTAGGTGACTGTTTTCTCAGGCAGATGCCTAGTTTAAAATTCCTCTCTCAGAGGAGGAGCACAGAGACACTGAGCCTTGTTTCTTTTGATACTGCTTACTTACCCTTTGCCATAAATACTACTTTGCAGGCACCACACAGTAACTGACGAGTATTTACACATCTGATTGACATCTGAAATCCATTCCATGGCAGATGAGCACCCTGAAGGTGCACAGGTTTGTCATAATATAAAAAGGTGTCTTGACGCTGATTGAATTACCTTTTCTGTGCCATTGTTAATTTAGTGAAAGGGAGCATAAAATACTATTTGAATTTGATCTTTGGGGGAGGGGGAAAAAAGAATTCAGGAAAGCGACTGATTTGTTCCAGGATTGTTCTTCTGGGTGATGAACAGCATATTGTGACACTCTTTGGGGTGTGTTTTAAAAGATGTGTCTTGAGTCAATGAACCAACCCCAAACATAAATCCCATTAGATCATAGGAGTGCTGAGCAATTTTTAAATAATTGAGCAAGCACTGATGTTGGGCTGCTCGGTAGACAAAGCCCAGTCTCTTAGGCATGTGAAGCCAGACTGAGCAATCAGACTCTCTCTGGAAGAGAAGATCATTGTAACAATAATACTTTGCACTTACTGTGTGTGTGTGTGTGTGTGTGTGTGTGTGTGTGTGTGTGTCCTTTCATCTGAGAGCATCAAAGCACTTAGCAAACAAATTCATTAGGCATCACAGCCCCCCCTGTGAGGTAGATAAGTGTCATTATAGACCTATTTATGAATGAGTTCACTAATTTGACTTTCTCCTAGCAGAAGCAAATAGGCTGCGCTGTGCCACCAGTGCCGGGCAGCTAGATGGTGCAGTGGATAAAATACCAGTCCTGGAATCAGGCAGACTCATGTTCCTGAGTTCAAATCCGACCTCAGACTCTTACTAGCTGTATGACTTTGGGCAAGTCATTTAACCCTGTTTACCTCAGTTTCTTCATTTGTAAAATGAGCTGGAAAAGGAAATAACAAACCACTCCAGTATCTTTGCCGAGAAAATCCCAAATGGGATCATGAGGAATCAGACAAGACTGAAAATGACTAAGAATACAGATATAACCAAAGACAGTCCCTACCCTCAAGGTGGTTCTGGGTGGGAGCAAGACTGCCATTTAGGAGATAGAGAAGTCCAGAGAGTAAGTCTAGTTGGGTCAGAGCCTATGACTGGAGCTCCTCATGAATTAGTGGTCCTGGGTAGGGAGTCACCAATCAACGGGGTTGGCTTCTGGGCAGAGGTTCCTACAGAGTGGTAAGGTACTGGGAAAAAAGGTAGAGAAATCCAGAAAGTGAGTCAAGTTTTGAGATATAGATGACATTGATCCACTTACTTTTAGTTTTAGAATGCACATGATAATCACAATAATACCTTTTATTTGTATAGTACATTACAATTTTCAAAGCTTTCCATTTTCTTATTCTTCTGTATCTCTGCACAGTATCTAATACTTCCTGAAGACTCTTGAAGCATAGATATTTTTGTCCCCATTTAATAGATAAGAAAACAGTGATATAAGAGGCCAAGTGACTTGTCTAAGGTCACACAACTAATTGGTGATGTTGCCAGAAAGAGAACTGTACTCTAAAGAAGGCAATTGTCCCTCTTTCTTTCCTTCTTCCACTTTGGCCAACAAGAATGCCTTTTGCAAAAATGTATACACATATGAAATTGAGAACTTCGTGAGAATTATTTGTATAACCCAGATACACGGCAATAGTCTATATTTTATGTGGCAAGGAACATGATTTTTCAAACTTTAATTTAGCAAGTGGTATAAATAGAAAACCATTATGTTAGAAAGGTTTATAATCAATTCCTTAAGTAAAAGATTATAAGCTATTAATAATATCCCCAAACATCTCTAATCACCTCAAATCAAGTTTATACTGAATTTCAGCTAAATAAGAAGGAAATGTCAGTGTCCTTTTTAAGCAATCTATTTCTTACACAAACTTTACATGTATCTATATACATATATTAGAAATTCACTGTAAGTAAAGGATAGAGTTATCACATGTCTTTTTTTCTCAAATGATTTGTTCAAATAAATCATTTTCAAAGGGAGTATAGGTTTTGTATTTAGATTTCCAGACATTAAATATATGACAGGGTGTAACATGGCCTGAATGGTGTCTAATGATAGAGTATTTGTTGCCCTGGTTGGTAGTGGGAGGGGGGAGAAACCCTTGCCCAGTGATAGAAATGGGAGCACAAAGGCCCCTTTGATTACCTAAGGAAAGAAGACTGTTGTTTCAACCAGAAGAATCTGAATGAAAATTCAGCCCAGCATGTTAATTACACTGGACTTGAAACTACTTGGAAGATCATACCCAGAGACTGTGTCTCTACAAGGACCAAATAGGAACAGCTGGGTCATTTGAACATGAGTATCAGTAGAACTGAAATAGCCAGGCCAAGTATTTTCATGGAACTCTGCCCAATTTGTTCTATAGCAGTGAGGAGAATTTTGCAATTGATCCGTCCGTTTCAGTGATTTCATGTGGACTGGGCAAAAGCACTAATGAGGTGCAGGTGGAGGAGGGGGACTTTTAAAAACTAAAACCTGCCTTCAGTTCTTAGTCATAGATCATTTTAATCCTCCAAAAGGACAAGAAAGGGAGGAGAAAAGGAGATAAGAATTTTGTTTGATGGGCTGACCCCAAGAACCAGAAACCAATTTGTCTCAATGGATGTGAGGTGGAGGGGTCAGGCTACTTTTTGGATTCACTACAGCCCACATCACCCATTCACTTTATAGAATCAATCGTAGATTTAGAATTCACATGAACCTTAGAGTTCATCTAGTCCAGTCCCTTCATTTTACAGAAAAATCTAGGGCCCAGAGAGTTTATGTAGCCAGTGTAATGTCACACAAAGTAGTAAGCAATTGAGGTGGGATTTGAACCCAGGTTTCAGCGCTCTTCCCAAATATCATGCCACCTCAATGATCCTACAATTTATGCAACAGCATTTGTTGACCATCAACTCTGAAGAAGGCAGTGTGTTAGGCCCTGGAGAAACCAAGACAAAATCAAAAGTCCCTGCCTTCAAAGAGCTTACGTTCTAAAGTATTTTTATTTTTGTACAATTCTAGGTTTCAAAATCTTTGATTTAAAACTGGTTGCAACTCAGATAACCTTGCCTGTGAATATAATCCAAACAATATAAACAGTAACACAGGTATGCCCAAGTAATTGTGAATTTATACCAGTACTATCTTAGTTCTAGTAGAGATCACATAGACCAGTTGATTTCCAAACTATAGTCTGAAAAAAAAAAATGATTGTCCATGAGGGCACTCCCAGTTCTACCTACACTTTGAGAAAGCTTATAAAATGGCATTGCATACACTTTTGTTTCTAGTATAAATCAATAATTTACTTATGACATTTAACATAAATCAGACAACATGCCATTGGTTCTTTGCCAAAAGAAGCACTAATTCAAGTGAGCTTTGTGTTTAATTTGTTTAATGGGACAAGTGGACTCAAGCTCAAGAGGTAGGTAATCTTTTGTGCCCGGTTAAAGCAATTTTCATACAGAAAATCTTAGTGAACCACTGGTCTAGATCAGCAGTTCTCAAAGGATAGTCTGGGGACTTCTGGAGGGCCCTCAAGACCTTTTCAGAGGGTCCTTGATGTCAAAACTCTTTCCATAATCATACTAGGACATTTTACTTTCTAATATGGCAAATATCGATTGATAAAATCCACATAAACAAAAGCTCTTGTGAGGGTGGAAGGGTTACCTCAATAATTTTTAAGAATATGAAGGGGTCCTGAGGTAAAAAAAGTTTGAGGACCATTTTTCTAAATAATCAATACAGATTTAAGGAGGAAAAGACTCTGAGAGATTAAAAAGTAGATCTGCTTGAATCCCTCATGGAGGCAAAGTCAGGAATTGTATCCCCATTATACAAGTTATATGAGTTAAGCACATGATCTGGTCATGCTCTCAGCATGAATTTTTATTTTTTTAATTGCAGGCTGGACCTTTGTAGACCTTCCACTGCATGGTTAGCCAAAGGATAGGGGGAAAATCCTTATCTGAGGAGTCAGTATTGACAAGCAAATAGAATTGTAGTGAGGTCTACTTCATTACCATAGAACAAAATGCTGAACAGACTCACATCTACTGTTATTTTAAATCTGTTTGTGTAGTGAAACTACATCAGAAGGTTTTAAAACAATTTGTGAAACTAACTGCTGAGTGTCAGCACTTGCTGGAATGAATTGGGTCCAGATTCTATTGCATCATCTAATATTATGACAAGTTAATTGTGACTTCACTTGGATTTCAAGTTTGTTATGTTCTTGACACAACTCAGTCAAGGTGACCAATCATTAGGACAAGCCTTCTGGGTTTAAATCTAGACCTGCTGTAGTTCAGCTACAGACAGGCTATTTCCCCCTTCCTGACCCCTAGTTTCTTTAAGTAGTTTGATTGAATTAATCTTTACCTGATTCTCATGAGGTCAGCAGATATTATCATCCCCATTTTTGCAAATAAATTACTGGAAAATAGATCCTATGTTACTGTAAATTAGTTTTATTAGGTAAACACAAAGTGCAAAAGAGCATAGAAATTTTCATACTCTCTCTGCCAGCGTCAGCTGATGCTCATTAGCATGCCAGCTTTGCGTGGGCGAAGCGGGCTTAGAAAGCAGATGGCTGGCAGAGAACCGTGAGCAAACAAAGAGTCTCTTGGCTGCTCATAAGTTCCTCAGAACCCATCCCTACCCCAATGAAGTCCCATGTCTCCTGAACCCATGTTCAGTTAGTTGAAAAAAAAACAAACAATTCCTGGTCCACTCCTTTCTTTGTGCTTTTGACCTATACCCTCTTCACCCCTAAGAGTGTAGAGCCTACACTCTTATGGGCTAATGTCCTGATAAATGATGGTAGCTTGTTGGAACTTGTGAATATACTTTCACTCATAATCCTTTCCTAACCAGTACAAATGAATTCATGAGCAAAAGACTATGACTCTAAATTCATACTGCTTCACCCACTTGTTGGCATCCATGACTGGACCCAGCTTTTCCATGGAAAATTGAGATCTATGATCTATGCAGACTAGCATTTTGTCTCTGAGAGGAACACCGAGGGAGAAGATGAGCTTGTTTTCCATGATGTCAGCCTCAGCACTCAGGAGTGTTAAAGAGAGATGAAACATTTACAAGTTCATCTTAATAATCCATCATGAATCTATCATTCATTATTAAATTTAAACTTTTTTTTGCTTTTAATACCTTTACTATTTTGGGTTGTGATGACAAATGCCATGAATTTATTTCCTGTGGCACAGTATTTCCTTTTATTTGCCAAACAGAGATTCTCAAAGTTGGAAGGAACCTGAGAGATCACCTAGTCTAATTTACTCATTTACAGATGGGCAGATTTTGACTTAGGGAAATCATATGGCTTATCCAAGCTTTCAGAGTAAGCTGGTGGTGGATCCAGAATTTAAAACCAGGTCTCCTGATTACTAGTTGACGGTTGTTTCTGCCACACCACAAGAACCTCAAATTTATTATTTTCATGTTCCATGCTGGAAAGAAATGTCCTCTTATTCTTATCCAAGTAGACTTTTATCTCTAACCCTCACAATTTTATGGATTTGGAATTATAAGTGTCTAAACCAAAACTTATATTCTCAGATTAAAAGGGCTTAGTACTTTTAGTCTATATAGCATTGATTCAGCACTGTTAAATTCACAGAAAGTCGATTCAAAAAACTGTCATGAAGTTGGAAGATATCAGTTCAGATATATAGATATAGACATATAAATGAAGGAATGAACTAAAAAGCATTTATTAAGTACTCATATTGTCAAGAACTGTGCTAAGACTTCAGGATATAAACACAAATAAGTAGACAAGTTCTTGCCCTCAATAAGCTTACTTTTGGATAGGGGAAGATAACACATATAGAGAAATGGTGCCCAGGAAAAATGTTTTGGTAATATTGGTTTGATTTACTGTTTTTAGAGATAGAGCTGAAAGGGGAGGAGGGAATGGGCATGAGAAGTAGGCACACATATAATAATTTAACATGAAGATGAGTCTCCAAGGTAGGTCCTCTCCCCACTCTGCCATGTTGCTTCTCTATGGCTGATAAGCAAATAGCAAATAAAATATTCACATATTAGAAACACCTCCATATTGTTAATAAAAGAAACCAGTCTGAGTCACATTCACAATATTACAGTGCCAAATACAGCTTCATTGTTGTATTCAAACCCTTGCTATTAGCTTTTAAAAACATTGTGTAAATTGGGCCTTCTGGAACATTTATATTTAGTAGCAAGTGGAAAGAGAAAGGCAGTAGGAGTTTGGGAAACTGTACAAATTTAGCACAGAGCTATGGGATAAGACGGATGGAGAATTTCAGTTACCCAGACTTGTGCTAAAGATTGCCTCTTCTATTTACCCTAAGCAGAGCAAGCAATAACTTTTTCAATTGATCCATCATCATGCATGTATTAAGCACCTGCTACGTGGCAGGCCCTATGCTGGGCACTGGGGATACAAATTCAAATAATGAAATAATTTCTACTCATAAGAACCTTAAATTCTGATGGAGAAGATAAGTATAACTATCTGTCTATGACAGGTATATACGTGTATATGTAGAACAAACAAGAAGTGAATGTAGATAATTGCATAGTCATTTCTTGACTTGTTTTAATTATTATTTCATCCTTCAAAAGGCTGACAAATCAACAAGACGATTTGGTTAGGGAAGTTGATTGTCAATAATAAGGAAAAACTAGTTATTAAGGAAGAAGTGTTGGAAACCTTATGAAGTAACCACTCCCACTTAGAATTTGTGATTGAGAAGAAGAAAACTGAGCATTTGTTGACACCCACCCAGTTTTCACAGTATTCAGACAAAGAAAAGGTGCATGGACTAAAACTCTGTAGTAATAACTAGCATTTACATAGCATGTTAAGGCTTACAAAAGGCTTTACATATGTTGTTTTATAACAGTCTTGGGTGGTTGGGTGTTATTATTCCCATTTTATAGATGAGGTAACTGAGGCTGAGAGGGGTTCAGTAATTTGCCTAGTTATGTGGCTAGTAAGTTTCTGAGGTAGGATCTGAACTCGGGTCTTCCTGATCCCAAGTTTAATATTCTATCCACTGCACCACCTTATTTTCCTCTACAATGAATCTATAGTTAGATAATGTTTCTATGTAAAGAAATTGATCTAGAAGGGATAGGAAACTCTCAAAAATGAAATCCTGAAGACACAAAGATAAACAATTCTGATGAGGGAGAAAAGGAAAAGTAGTCTCAAATGTAGCTACACAGAAAATATAGCAAACAATTTAAGTTTTTCAAAGGCATGTATCAAAAATGGAATCAAAGGCAGATAATGAAGGGTGAATATTAATGAATGGTGCCATAATATAAGAATACTGCCAAGGATACTGAAGCTGCCAGATGGGGACAACAAAAAGATTTATTTTGCTTATTTTTACCTGCTTTAGTGGAAAAGGAGACAGAAAAGAGACGGGATTGCTGGTCATGATGAACAAAGCAATGAAAAACATTGATAGGGGGTATATAGAGCTGCTCTGCATTGCTTTGGTTTCTGTTGTTTTCTGCCAAGGAGATGGTATTTGGACTGGATAGAAAAGAACAAAAATGACTAATAGGGAGTTGACACCCAATAAGCATGGAAGATACCAAGAGAGCACTTGGCTGTCCTTGAAAAGGTCAGATGATCAGACCTGGATGAACTCTATCCCAAGATACTGAAATCACCAGCAAACATGATTGCTGAGCCCCTGGTAAGTGTTTGAAAGACTATATAGCACAACAGGACTGGAGAAGGGCAAATGTCATCTTTTTTTTTTTTTAAATAATAGGATGGAGTCAGCAAGCCATGGGCCATTGAGGCTTCTTTGATTCTCAGAAAAGTATTGGAATATATTATTAAAGGGATGGTTAGTGAACATCTAGAAAAGAAAATCATGATTACAAAGAACTAACATGACTCCTCTCAAGGTAAACTACCAAAATGGAAAGTTACATGTACCATCAGTCACAATTATTTTTCAAGCAGTTTTGCTTAACAGTTCTCCCCTGCCCCCCGGAAGGCATTATAGGGTTTTGTTTACTGGGAAGTGACTGATGTGTCAAAACAAAATGTATCACTAAAAACTAATTAGCTTTTCATTTTTTTTCCTAGAAAAGGATGGTACCTGTCACTGGAATAACATAAGTATATTCTATTCTGGAAACTCTGAAATTTGGGATTGTTCTCCTAACTATGTCCTATGTTGAGAGTTGTGAGTGTTAACACTAAACTCATGATTACTGTGACATAATAAAAGAATAAGTAACCCCAGAAAAACCCAATTTCATTTCTTACCAGGGCCTCCAGGTAGATCAGGAGAATGCTATAACTCTAACTTACCTAGATTTTGGCAAAGCATTGAAAAAAAATCTCCTATTCTTGTTTAAGTAAGGATTGTTTAATCCTTTGTATTTCTCTCTCTGCTGCCTAGAACAGTACCTGGAACATTAGTAAGCATTAAAGAAATGTTTGTTGATTGGTTGACTGAAAGATGGAGAGATGTTTAATAGGAATTAGTAGAGATAGGGCAGCTAGGTGGCACAGTGGATAGAGTACCAGACTTGGAGTCAGGAGGAACTGAGGACCAGCCTCAGATACTTACTAGTTGTATGACTCTGGGCAAATCATTTAACCTTGTTTGCCTCAGTTCCTCACCTGTAAAATGAGCTAGAGGAAGAAATGTCAAACCACTCTACTACCTTTGCCAAGAAAACCCTAAATGGAGTCATGAAGAGTCAGACACAGCTAATTGACTAAATAACAAAAGAGGTAGGTAGATTTAGAACTACCAAAAGAATAGTTACTAATGGCTCAACATCAGCTTAAAAGAAAGTCATTAGTAGATATTTATGCTTAGCCCTATATTTTTAACGTTTTTGTCAATGACTTGGAGAAATGCATACGTGACATACTTACCAGATTTGCAAATGACATAAAACTGGAATGGGTAGCTAACACACTGAGTGACAGCGGGGGTTCACATGGATCTTAATAAGCCAGGACACTAGGTCAAGCCCTAATAAGATTACATTTAGTAGAGATAAATCAAAGAACCTCAGAATCTTTGAGTTGGAAAGGCCTTCTCAGAGTCCATTTGGTTCAAATCATACCTGAACAAGAATCCCCTCTACATCGTATCTTACAGGTGAGATCATCTTACTTATGTTTGCAGATCTCCAAGAAAGGGAATGCCATCCCAAGGCCCATTCCTCTTTTGATAGCTCTAGTCTTTTGAGAAGTTGTTCCTTAAAGGAAGTCAGAGTTTGTCTCTGCAACTTACACTCATTGCTTCCAGTTCTGTCCTCTTGGGCCTACCAGAATAAACCCAGACCGTCTTCCCAAAATCAGCCTTCAAATATGTGTATTAAGGTATCACAATGTTCCCTCCTAATTCTTCTCTTCCTCAGGCTTAACATCCTCGGCTACTTTATCCAATCCTCACAAAGCAAGAATTTGAGCCCAGGGATCTGCTGGTAAATGTTTAACGACTGGCATTCCAAAAAAAAAATGTGCAGCAGGACGCACTACGTTGAATCCACATTGTGAACATGAGACAATTAACAAAATGCTAAATAAAATCCTAATCTGTGCTGCTGCTCATTGATTTCCAAGGTGGACATGTACACAGTGGAAACTTAACAACTGGCCCTGAGAAGCCATCACGTACTTGAGGAGTCAAATGAGGAGACGGATATTTGTGAGGTGCTTAGCACAATGTCTGTAACATGCTGTTGTTTAGTTGTTTCAGTCGTGTCTGACTCTTCATGACTCCATGGGTCTCCATCCATAGAGTTTTCTTGGCAAATATACTGGAGTGGTTTACCATTTCCTTCCATCGGCAAATACAGGATAAGTGACTTGCCCAAGGTCAAACAGCTAAGAGGTTTCTGAGGCTGGATTTGAACTGAGCACTTCTTGCCTTTAAGCCTAGTACTCTACTGTGCCACCCAGCTGCCACTCTGTAACATAGTAGATGCTCCCTTCCCCTTCCTCCCATGCCCACTCCCAGACCCTTCACTCTCCTGGACTCCTGCTGGACTTCCTCGGACAATGACCAACTTATCAGTGTTCTTCATAAAGTCTAGTCCTACTTCAGCCTAGTGCTCTCAATACATGTTCTGACAACAGCATAGCACAGGGGTGTAAGGATCCTGGTCTCTCTAATTCTTGGTACCACCTAACAATACCTATTAACTTTTTCATCTACATTGAGCTTGACTCATAATAGCTATGCTAAATGACTAATGACTGAAACTCCCATAGCTTTTTCAGATAAATTGCTGGACAGCCACATAGTCTCAATCTTGTAAATGTGAAAGTAATTCTTTTTTTACCCAAGCATAAGATATTTGAGTGGCAGGATAGAATAGCACACAGAGACGTGGCTTTGTAGTCAGGAAGATCTGGGTAGTAGTTGCACCTCTTACCCATGCTGGCTGTATGACCTTGGACAAGTCACTTTACTTCTCCATGTTCTCAGTAACACTCTTAGACTAAATACTTATGTAGAGTACATATCCCCTTTAAATTTCATCTTATTAGATTCAGTCTAATATTTTAGCCTGTCTGGATCATTTTAAATCCTAACTCTGTCATCCAGTGCATTAGTTTTGTGTCATTTTCATATTTGATAAGCATGTCATCTATATCTCTATCCAAGTGATTGATTACACATATATATGTGTGTGTGTGTGTATGTTGTGTGTGTGTATACACATATATGTATGTATGTGTATGTATGTATGCATATTAAACACCAAAGGATAAAGCATGGATCCCTGCATCACTCTACTGGAGATTTCCTTCTAAGCTGACATTGAAAGTCATTAATGAGATTCATGACTATTCATGACATCAATGACTATTATATGGCTATTATTTAACTGTTTGATTAAAGACTATTGTTAATGACAATGACATTAATGATCATTATTTGGGTCTGACCATTCAACAAGTCCTAACTCCACCTAAATTGTGTTATCTTCAATCTGACCCAGAGGTTCCTAAAACCTTATTTTGCCTATCACCCCTTTTGAAAAAAAATTACCCAGTGTGCCCCCTAGAAATCTACTTTCTTTAATCCTTTAACAGTTTTTTAAATTTTCATCCTTTCAAAAATATATATATATATATTTATACATTTTTTTAAATGACACATCTTAAATTTAATAATTTATTATGAATTTGTGAGGTTTTCCTGCATTGAAATTTTGATGATGCAATATTGCTTCATGAAACTGTGTAGTATTATATTGTAAACAAGTCATTACATGCACATATTCCTGCCAATGCATGCTGGACTCCCTGACAATGTGCAACAAGCTCACCTGCCAACACTTGCTTGTTAAGACCTGTCAGAGGACTTGACCAATTGGTTTTAACTTGCATTTTGTGTGTTTATTTGGAAGATAATGTAATCACTACAACTTTAACTCTGTCACACAATAGATGAAACATGTATGGTTTTTCAAAATTTTCTTCTC
Source organism: Phascolarctos cinereus (assembly GCF_003287225.1). Lineage (NCBI taxonomy): Eukaryota > Metazoa > Chordata > Mammalia > Diprotodontia > Phascolarctidae > Phascolarctos > Phascolarctos cinereus. The sequence goes on from NW_027555736.1 coordinate 180,475,665, forward strand.
TTCTTTCCTTATACTTCCACCACCCCCTTATTTTTATTCAACACCGCACAATTTCACCCAAGGCTACTATGGAACCATTCTCTCCCCCATACCCCCACCACTGTTCCAGAAGGTGGAATCATCTACTTTGGAAATTTATGATTGACTTCTCTCCATGTTTTCTAACAGAAAAGCATAGGAAACTGTATTAAATGCTTCACTAAAATTGAGGTCAACCATATTTACCATAGTCCCCTGATCTTTCATTTTAGTAACCCTGCCGAAAAAAAGTAAATGAGGTGAACTTGTTCTTCATTATGTCATTCCAGCTCTTTGTGATCACTGTTTCTTTTACTAGATGCTCAATTTGACATTTACATTTATAAAATTAATAGATTGTATTGATAGAAAACGGTTTTTAAAAAAAGAGAACTCACAGCCAAACTTGAAGGAGATAAACATTTTATCTTCCATACTCCAAGACCAAATCAACATTATCCTGCTTACTGACTGAAGTACTATGTCAGCAATTCCATACTACTACTCAGGGCCCTGAATAGCACTTCAGATATATGTGAATGGATGAATGGATGAATGGATGGACAGATGAGTGAATGGATGGATGGATAAAAAGACATTTATTAAGTGCTTACTGTGTGCACAGCACTATGCTAAGCACTGGGAATACAAGCAGAAAAGTAAGACAATCCCTGATCGTAGGGGCTCACATTTTAATAGAGAAAGTCAGCACATATAAGAGCCGTTAGCTGTCGGTCAAATGAAAGGGGCCAGTAGTCTTTAGGACACAAAGGCAAAGCAGATATTAAAGCATATTCTTTAACATTACTTATACTTCTAAAACCATATCCCTTTCTGAGGTTGAACTATTTATTAGATAGTGCCAAGAACATCGGTGACAAGAGCTTTCATTTTTTGGTTTTCAGTAGCTGTGGCATTTCCACAAGGGTTGTTCCTCTGAATGATGGTCACAGAGGATGGATTTGAAAGCAAAGCAGGTGAAGGAGGGATGTGGCTGTTCCTAGGAATCATGGGCTTATCTGCCTATGAATGACAGGCTGGTTGGTAGAAGATGATACCCCTTCTCCACAGGGGTTGATCCCATGGATGACAATTTGAGGTGGGATGGGGATGGCAACTCTGAAAGCAGAGTTGATGGTCTGAGGGTTAGGAGAAGGTGCTGCTATTCCAAAGGCTCTTGGATTAGGTATCTGGAGATGTTTCCACAGGGGTCTGAGTTTTAACCCCAGGGATTCTTGCTACTTAGCCTAAGTTAGCTTCCCTGCCTTGTGTAGATAATTTGGTCCCAGAGAATGGAACCATGGGAAATGGTTCTCTTTAAATGTCTTGAGCACTCTGGGCAATATAGCTTTTGACCATTGGATGAGTCATTTTTTTCCCTAAGATTCAGAGTGAGCTGCCTTAGGATAGTATTTTCCAAACTATTTTCTCTAGAACCCTGGGATAAATGTAAATGTCAGTAGCATTTTGTTTCCAAAATATTAAAATATGAAACTATGCTAGAAGCCTTCAAACAAGGAGTAGATGGTGACTAGCTGAGTATGGTGTATAAGAGATTCAAAGTTGGGTTTAGGTTTGATTAGATGGCCTCTGTTCAGTCATGTGGTATAGTTAAATAGAGTGCTATATTTGGAGTGAGGAAAATCTAGGTTCAAATCCTGCCTCAGACATTTACTAGTTGTATGATCCTGGGCAAGTCACATCCTTGGGCCTCAGTTTCCTCATTTATAAAATAAAAAGATTGAACTTGATAACCTTTGAGATTCCTTTCACTTCCAAATCTATGATCCTATGACCCCTTTCCAAAGGACATGTAAGTAAATTAAGTTAATTTAATTATTAAGTTAATATTAAAAATCTATGGTCTCCAAATGTTTGGAAGACAATTTTAATATGCTTTACAATTTTGCTTAGGATTAGATCAGTGGTCTGTAATCAGACAGTCGTCTCTGCAGATTGGAATACTCCAGATACAGGTGTCCTCAACTTGAGGTCCAAAGAGTTATTTTTTAAAAATATTTTGATAGCTGTATGTCAATATAATTTATTTCCTTTGTAATCCTATATGTTTTATTTTATGCACTTAAAATATTATTCTGAGAAGGGGTCCATAAGCTGCACCAGACTGTCAACATGGTCTGTGATATGAAAAAGGTTAAGAACCTCTGCCCCGGAGATTTCTCCTCCAATAAAGGATAGAAAGGAAATGAAAACTTCAGGAAGTTTCCCTGAAGCATCTTCTAACCCCAAGAATAAACAATGGTCTCACCCTCCTCTGATCTCCTGTTGCACTCATTCTGCACATTGCCTACATTGTTATTTAACTTTCCACATGTTTATTTCCCCCAACTAATAATAAGCATTTATTAAGCACCTACCTCACTTTAGTAAGTATTCTTATATTAAAAATGACCCAGGTCCTACTCTCAAAATAAGCTCACAGCCTAACAAAGGGACTACCACATTTGTGTGTATATGTATGTATATACATATTAATAATTTATTAGCAATTTATATTACTATGATACAAGGTAGTAGAATGTGAAAGGTGTGAAGTAGAGATCTAGCCAGAGTACTCTAAGAAAACATGAGATTGGAGAGATCACTTTCAGTTGCTAGAGGTGGGGTGGACTGGCAAGAAAGGGTCAGAAAAGAATTAGAAGATGGCATCCTACCTGAGTCTTGAAAGAAGAGGATTTCTGGTTGAAATGAAGAGGGACTGAATTCTGTAGGAATGTTTAGAGAAGGGAGTGAGGTATGAGATGCAATAAGAGACTGTCTCCAATGGTATCATTTGGTTGGAGCTTAGAGAATGTGAATTAGATGGGAGAAAAAATGAGCCTGGAACCTGAAAACCACCTGGAAGGGTGGTTTGGAGCCAGAATTATGGAGGGACCCTAAATGCCATGCTGAGGAGTTTGTTTCTTCTTCTAGATGACAAAAAGATAGTGGAGGGTTTTAATGTTTTTTTTTTATCAGAAAGCTTTTTGCCTTTCTTTGTGTCCTCAAAGCTTAGCATAGTGCCTGACACATAGTAGTAGGTGCTTAATAAAGACATGAAGAACATAAAATGATACATTCATACTTATTTTCCATTATCATTGACAAATCTCTACAAATGTCTTGTTCTGAAGCCTCATCAGGTCATACAATTTCTTAAAGCCCATGCCACTATATTAGGAAGATTACATTGGAAGCTTCATAAAATATCAATAGAAGAGACAAGAAGCACTTAGAAATATCTTAACAATAGTCTCAGTGAGAAATGATACACCAGCACTTTGAACTGAGAATATATGTAGAGAGGAGACAACAGATACTTGGGATATTATGCATGAAGGAACAGGCCTTCACATCTGATCAGATAGGGGCTGAGGGAAAGAGGAGAGTCAAAGATGATGCTGAGTGACTTGGGGAGGGAAGGGGGTATTTTAGGAATATCACCAGGAATAGGAAAGTTGGAAGGAGAGACAAGCTTAAGAAAGACTATGTGTTTAGCTTTGGATAACATGTTGCATCTTACTATCCCGGGAAAATAGGACTGCAATTCAAGGGAGATGCTGGGCTTGATGTATTTGGGAGTTATGTGCATAGAAGTAATAATTGAAGATGTGGGAGTAGATGAGATTACCAAGGGGAAAAGTATAGGGAAGAGAAGAGGAGAGGACAGAATCTTGGAGGATACCGACATTTAGGGCATGGAAGGAAAATAATGAACCAGATAAAATCTTTGGGAGCCTAGGCAAATTATCTCACACTCTCTCATATCGCATACCCTCCAGTGCTCAAAGAATTCTGCCATCCACATAATAGATGCTAAGTAAACATGTGTTGATTAGATTAAGAAAAATAACCAAAACAGAATGCTGTGTTTCTAAGTCTTTGAAAAGGGTGCTTCTCATTAATTTTCTACCAATTAATAAATTTATCAGTTTATAGAAAAGCTATTTGCTTCTTCCTGCTTAAATGGCCTCCTCACTGACAAAAAGATTAAGCCTTACCATAATGGTCAATAGGCTTATTTTCCACTATTATTCTATACAGTCTCCATTTCAGTAAATCTAGTTGATTCACTGTTCACTGCTTTATGCATTCTTGTCTCTGACATAATTTATTTTTGCTTTTGCTGATATCATTCCTACTGATCACAATAAGTTCCTCTCACTCTCTATTTGGATTCTACCTTTGCGATCCAGACTCCAATAATCTTTCCTTCCTTTTCCACTTAGCATCTGGTCAATGTGTCTCCTCACATGCATCAGACATCCTCAGAAGCGGTAGTACAGTGTTGAAGAGATTTGTTGTTGTCCAGTTGTTCAGTCATGTCCGACTCTATGTTTTCTTGGCAAAGATACTGGAGTGGTTTGCCATTCCCTTCTCATGGCCCCATTTTATAACAGATGAGGCACTGAGGCAAAAAGGGTTAAGTGACTTGCCTAGGATCACACAGCTAGTAAATGTTTGGAGCCAGATTTGAACTTGGATCTTCTTGGCTCTAAGCCCAGTGTTCTATCCACTGCAACACCTAGCTATCCCACCAGCCCCATAAGGCCATGTGAGCAGTTATTCAAATTTCACTACTGCAACATCCAGAATACAGAGATGGGAGAAGGAGACCAAGTACTCACCATTGTTACAGCAGGCCAGGAGAAGAAAAAAAATTAATCCTCATCGTCGTCATGTAAGCACCCCAAAGGGCAACAGAAAGATACATTGCGAGTATAAGGAAACATGTAGTATTATGCCTGAGAAATGGCATAAACAAAAATGTTCAAGGGTATGTGTGGCCAGAAAAGTTTGTGGGCTGAACATGTAATAACAATGAAAGACAACAGACAAAAACCCACGTGCTATAATGTTGCCTCTCAGATATTATAAAGACCAGTGGAAAGTCTTTAGTCAGTAAGTCAATCTGTAAGCAAGCATTTTTAAGTGCTTACTATGTGATAGGCATTGGGCTAAGCTTTGGGGATACAAAGAAAGCTACAAAAAACATGGTCTCTGTCTTCAAGGAATCCATGTTCTGATATGGGAGGAAATATGAAAACAATTATGCACATACAAGATACGTTCACTGTAAATGAAATGTAATCTCAGAAAGAATTGGATGAGGAGGGACACTTAGAAAGGCCTCTTTGCAGAGGATCTGAGCTAAGTCTGGAAAAAAAGAGCCAGGAAATCCAGGAAGTGGAGATGAGGAGGAAGAACAGAATTCTAAACATACATGACAGTCAGTCAAATGGAGTATTGAGTTCAGGATATAGCAAGAAGGCCATTGTCACTGGATTTGTAGCATACCTGGGAAGGAATAAAGTAGCATACATGCAAAGGAGTAAAGTAGGAGACTGGAAAGATAGGTAAGAAGCCAGAATGAAGAATTTTAGAAACAAGAATTACATAGGATGAGATGACATCAAAGGATTGCTACCTACGCAAGTAAAGAGAACCCCTACACTCCTTTCCCCAGGAAGCTCTTGTCACGAAGAAAAATCAAGAACATAAAGTGACACATTCATAATTATTTTTATTATCATTGATAAATCTCTGCAAAAAGTCCATGCTACTGGAGTGATCTTGAGTTTGAAAAGTATACACTGTGGGGGTACTGGCTCCGCTTGGTTCTACAAAACTCGAAAGGTTTCAAAGATAAATCTAAAACTGGATTCTATGTCTGTCATATCCATGGATCAGCCTAGCTGGATTTAGAGAATTCATTGCCAGATAGGCCATAGGGTGTAGCCCTAGCAACTCTTGAAGACCAGCTACAAAGTCATAGAGGGACTGCCATCTGCATCAGTAGAAGAAGTAACCACAACAAAGAAATCACAGATCATTGGAGTATTATTAATAAAATTATTAATAATTGAGGAGGGAATGGGAGAAGGTAGGAAAAACCCATCCACTCTTATGCTAAATTACCTAGACAACTAGAGAAAAAGCACGTTTAGGGGTTTTGTTTTGCTTGAATCATTCAGACTGAATGCCATTAATAAAATAAATGCCAACCCTTCAGTGTACTGAATATACCTGGCACAACAATGGACTTGAAAGGTTACTTATGTGTTAGATTTTTAATCTTAAAGTAAAAATGGCTATAACTTGTTATAAGAACTTGGGAAGGGAGGGAATGAGAAACTCCAATAAGTGAGAACATTTTTCCATTCAACTAAAAGAGATTTAAACAGATTCCAGGCAACCATCCATCAAATGCATATAAGGAGATAAAATGACAAATTTCAGTGAGTGAGTACCCACTGAGATATTTGGTTTAAATCACTCTACTTTGCACTTCTACAAATTCCTTTTCCTTCAATAAGCAACTTGCTCTAATGTAATGATTTTTTTTCATGTGAATAGAGAGAGAAAATCATACTCTCTGTTTTATCTTTAGCTTGTGTTCAAGTAAATCAAGAAAGCATTTTAAGGCTAGCTTGTGGAACTTGGGGTAGGGAATAGTATTTGCTGCACATTTCCCCCATTGGCCCCTAACCTATAAAAACTATCTCCATCACAACCTATGAACATTTAGTAGTAAAAGTGTAGTTGCACATACTCCCCCACCCCCAATCCCATGTACAAAGTTAAAAATACGTTTGAAATCCTGACACCATAGATCTGGGAGGTCATGCAAATATTATACAGCACCAGCCTATGACTTTGGATTTGTGAGTTTTCTTAATGAGATCTGTCAGATGCTTGTTACTTGAAAATAAATGCTCTTTGGCTGCTTTTTTGCTCCTGATTAAAATGAAAGCAAAACTGTAACCCAATTCTTAAACAAATTTTAAATGGTATCATCACTGCTAATGCTTCTTTTACAATTCAGTTCATCACTGCAGGCAAATCAGCCTCTCATTCATAAATTCTCTGATTGTCAAAACAACGTACATGATCGTTTATCATAATGTAATAAATCTTGGAAAGCAATCATAACATAAAGAAGACGCTCTCTTAGGTACAGTGCAGCCTATTTTGATATATTTTCAGGGCCAGCTATGATTGGGTATTCACTAATTTGTTGCTAGGAGCAACATAATATTTTGTATTGGAAACATTCAGTGTATTAATGGCCCTATCATGCTATATTTGAATTTTCTGAGTTGGATTCTGTAAGCTTCAGCACTAACAGTTCTCCAGATGGTAAAAAATGAACCTCTTTGCTTAAACGTCTTTTTTTTTCTTTTAAAAAAATCTATTTTACATTCACGATTCAGATGAAACCAGCCTTACCATACCTGGATTTATGTCTGTCATTGAAGCAAACATAACTGAAAGAATCAGGGGATCATAGATTCAAAGCTAGAAGAGATCTTTCAGACCATTGATTCCAACCCCCTCGTTTTACAGATGAGGGAACTGAGTCACAGAGAATTAAATGATTTGTCTAGGTCATACAGATTGTGCTTTAAACAGAATTTGAACCCAGGTCTTCCTTACTCCAAATCCAGTGCCCAAATCATCATACCCCACTACCACCCATGGTTCCAATTAATCATTGGCTATATTGGCTCAAGACACCAAAGACACCCAAAATACTGACGACTCTCTATTGGCAAAGCCACAAAAATCTATGCTGTAGTGAAACAGAATAAAGGCTTTTTTAGCCTTTATACTTATTCCTACTATAGTGTCCAGAGACTCAGCATGCAAAGAGTTAAAAGGTGTCATGTGGCATCTGGTCAAGAAAACTAGAGCAAAGGAAATTCCTAAAGATGAAAAATGGAAGGTATATGAAGGTAGTGGTAGTATAGGAAAGGAACCAGAGAACTTTCCATAGTAGGTCATATAAGGATATTTACATACTATACCTTTTTTTTTCAGATTTATGAAAAATAAATTTATTATGTAACACCTTGTTTTTAACAATGTTCAATTTTTTCCTTAGAATACTGGCATTATTCATGTAAAATAGTTTGATACAGTATGTTGTATGTCATAGGTGTTTTTTTTCCCTCATAAATTCTAAGGCTCTCCTACTCCTTTCTCCCTTGCTGAAGTAAGAGCACCCTAAGTAACATGTGAACAAGTTTTAAGAAAGAAAATCAAATGAACAAAATTCTAATTCTACTACACCAAGTCAGCTCTGAAAATCAGGACGAAATATCTGAATGGTTGCTGGACCTTTTTAAAGGAAATTATCACCTCATGCTCTCTCATCTCAAAGTATGCTCACAATCAGCAACACCAACAGAAAAAAAAACCAGTGTCTATGACAATCTTTTTAGTTTGTTTGCTAAACCAAACAGGTTTATATCAATGACAACATACTTATTCACTATCAAATAGCAGCTTTAGTACCAGTCAAGTCATCAGTTTAAAAGAAAATTCATAGGCTGGAAATTAATCTTTGGGAGTTCTGAAATCCACTGGAAAGATTGTGTGGCTTTAAGTACTTTGGAAAAAATATGTACTAATTTTGTTGGTCAAAAACACGGATCACGTGGAAAATGAATCAACCACTGGAAAGACTAAAAAGAAATATATACCAAAATAATCTCAATCTGAATCTTGATTATTTGGTTGGTTGTTGTTGTTGTTAACATATACTGTGTTTCAAGTACCAGTTAAAGGATTGTGTGCTGTTGATTAGATAATGTTAAATCAAGAGAATTCACCACATACAAGGAATGCCTGCCCCTAACGTATTTCACAGCTTCAACTACTACAGACTGTCACTGAAAAAAATGCATTGGTCAGTCTAAACCGTGTCAAGTAAACTATGGAAGCAACACATCCACAACTCAAACTGTGCTAGCACTTTGCAAAAGTGTTCATTGGACTATGGATGAAAAAGATATTCCTCAAGTCACCAATTTATGTGTATTAGAAGGTAAATATTTAATCTATGAGTTTACCATCAAGCAGAAGGAGATTGCATTATACGCTCCCTAAGATTAAATAGTTTGTCTACTGGGAGAACTGGCAAATAGTACAGCAGAAGCTAGGCATAGACCAACATCTTACATTATATACCAAGATAAGGTCAAAATGGGTACATGGTTTAGACATAAAGGGTGATACCATAAGCAAATTAGGAGAGCAAGGGATAATTTGCCTATCAGATCTATGGAGAAAGGATGAATTTATGACCAAACAAGAGATAGAGAACATTATGAAATGCAAAATGGATAATTGTGATTACATTAAATTAGAAAAGTTTTGCACAAACCAAGCCAATACAACCAACCTTAGGAGGAAAGCAGAAAACTGGGAAACCATTTTTACCACAAGTGTTTCTACTAAAGGCCTCATTTCTCAAACATATAGAAAACTGAGTCAAATTTGTAAGAATACAAGTCATTCCCCAATTGATAAATGGTCAAAGGATATAAACAGGCAGTTTTCAGATGAAGAAATTAAAAATATCTATAGTCATATGAAAAAATGCTCTAACTCACTATTGATTAGAGAAATGCAAATTAAAACAACTCTGAGGTACCACCTCACACCTATCAGATTGGCTAATGTGATGAAACAGAAAAATGATAAATGTTAGAGAAGATGTGGGAAAATTAGAACACTGATGCATTGTTGGGAGAATTGTTTACTGATCCAACCATTCTGGAGAGCAATTTGAAACTATGTCCGAAAGGCTATAAACCTGTGCATACTCATTGATCCAGAAATACCACTACTAGGTCTGTATCCCAAAGAGATCATAAAAAAGGGAAAAGGACCTCCATGTACAAAAATATAGCAGCTCTTTTTTGTGGTGGCAAAGAATTGGAAATTGAGGGGATGCCCAATGACTGGGCAATGCCTGAACAAATTGTTGTCTATGAATGTAATGTAGTCGTATTGTTCTATAAAAAATGATGAGAAGGCTGACTTTAGAAAAACCTGGAAAGACTTACATGAACTAATGCTGAATGAAGTGAGCAGAACCAGGAGAACATTATACACAGTAACAGCAACATTGTGCAATGGTCAACTTTGATAGACTTAGTTCTTCTCAGCAATACAATGATTTAAGACAATTCCAAAACACTCATGCTAGAATATGCTATCCACATCCAGAGAAAGATCTATGGAGTCTGAATGTAAATCAGAGCATACTATTTTCTCTTATTTTTTTCTTTCTCATGGGTTTTTCTGTTTTGTTCTGATTCTTCTTTCACAACATGACTAATGTGTAAATATGTTTAATATGATTGTACATGTAAAGCCTATATCAGATTGCTTGCTATTTTGAGGAGGGGACAGGAGAGGGAAGGAAGAAAAAAAATTGGAACTCAAAATCTTATAAAAGTGAATGTTGAAAACTATCTTTACATGTAAGTGGAAAAAATAAAGTACTATTAATTGGGGGAAAATAAAGCTCTCTACAAAGTCTAAAAATAACAGATTACATAGTTTGTGTCTTCTTTGTTCCTCTTCTGGTTTTAATTTTTTCCAGACATAGGTTTTTTAGGGGCAGGAATATATCTATGCCAAAGAATAGAGAGTTAATGTTGCTTGTGAGATGTGAGTTTTAATGCTAAAGTTGTTATGAATGTTAGAACCACTATCATTGTTTTTTCAATGTCCTGGTATCATACAGGTAGGGCCTTTTCCATTGGAAAACTAATCCTAAAGTTGTCCTTTAGGTCAACATTCCACTAATTAATTATGATACCAACATTTCTTATCTGAAGTATGTCATTTAGTCATCACAAAATCCTTTACTTAGGTAAACATTATTATAGTTGATTAGAATTCAACATACCAAACCCATCATTACAATTGAATGGAAGAATTACCTAAAAATGACATCAGCATAAAAGCAGCCACCTGAAAGATAGTAACCAGTCAAACACTTGAGGAATAAACTTAATCTCTCATAAGGCCCATCTTCTATTGAAGTTCTAGAAATTGGAAGCCATTGTCATTACATACTTGTCCCTGAAAAGAATCATTTCCACTTGCATATTTGAGCTCTTTTCTCTCTCTACTCTACATAAGGAGAAACCTGCAGTAAACAGTTGGCATTTAGACATTACCTTGCTTACTTCCTAACATTCTAAAATGTATTTGGCAGAGAGAAGGTGAACCACATTGTAACTCTGCAGTCTACTCTGTCAGAAAAATGAAAATCTGTTGAACTCACTTCGATGAAAATATGTCTCTGATCTTCCCAGAAGGATCTAGTTCCATCACTCAAGGCAATCCTCTGACCTAATTTATCACCATTCCACTTCTGAATAATCAGCCTACTTTCATGCACCTTACTACTGACCAGGTGTATGAATTACATCACTCTCCAAATTTCTGTCATTATATTTCATTTGTTCAACAAATGAATGGATCAAACACTAGTCTGCCTTCTGTCATGGAAAACCTATCTTCCTTCAGGAAAAGAAAGAACCTGTAAGAGCAAGTTTTTTCTTAATATTAAAAAAAAATTCCTTATCAACAGAAAGCAATACCCTAACTGATGATATAGATTAACAAAATACATAATAAATTTTTTTCAAAGCAGAACCAACTTCACATAATTCTAAAGCTTAGCTTTGGCAGAGTATGATACAGGTGCTCTACATATTGAATCCTGTTGGCTTTTTTTTCTCATGATCTTGTCTCTTTAAAGTTATTGCTTCCTGCTCAGTAATATTGCTGGCAGTCAAAGAGGCCAAATCCACATTTGAATGTAGGCACTTATTCCTATCCATCTCGGGACAGTATAAGCTCACTGATGTGCAGGACTTTTAGATGAGAAATCTTTTATCGCCATTGGCATTAAAACCATACACATGTGGGAAATGAGGTCAGCCCTGAGCCAATATTTGTACGAAATGTGAGAATATCCAACATTTACCAAAGTCAAAGGTGGAAACCCTAATGTTCTCCATATGCACTTCTATACTACACTGAAAAATTAAATGAACTTTATTTCTTGCTGTGTTAAAGACAGGAGATATATAGATATAGATATATATATAGATAGATATATAGATAGATATATATATCTATATCTATATATATATGTAGATATATATATATAGATATAGATATATATAGATATAGATATATATCTATATATATATGAGTTCTTATCCTATTCATGATTGGTAAATTAAGATTTGTTTGTTATTGCAACATAAAGACTCATATATATATGTAATTTTAAAATCCTAATTCCACTTTCCTGCTTTGACTTAAAACTCTCAGCTTCATGTACACAACTGGTGTATAGATTCCAATCCTTATTGCAGCCTGAGAGACATTTAAGTTAATTCCTTTCTGGTCTTTAGCTTCTTAAGCACACCCTGATGACATCTGACTAAAATTCCCTAGAAACCACTGAATTCGTATCTTTATCAGGTTGAAATGCAATTTCTTTGGAACAATCTAGTTTCAAACACTTGTTTAGGGGACACATTCAAACAAAATCTTTTTAGCTACTGTAAGGCCCATTGATTTTCTAAAGTGTTTTTCTCCTTCTGCTTTATATGAAGCCAAGCCCTTCATTTTATTCTGTGGTCATTCCTGACTATATCACACAAACCTTTAAAAATAATACTGCACCAGTTTGACACCACTAAAGACTAAAATATATATATATATATATATATATATATATATATATATATATATATATATATATATCCATTAAAATCTAAGTGAGTCTTTATGTCACAGTAACAAACAAATCTTAATCTGCCAATCATGAATAGGAGAAGAACTCAATGCCACCTTACTATACAGTAATGAGTTTCAAAGTCAACATAATCTCAAAGAAAATATTAGTGGTGTTCATTGTATCTAGGCCTGTGGTATCCTTTCTTTCAAAAGTAAAAATATGATATTAATAAACACTTAAAAGGCACAATATGAAAGAATGAATTCAAAGACCAGCAAAGTGAATGTTATATTTTGCTTTCTAGTACAGGGGGTTTTTATCTTGAGTAATGGCTTAAAAGATTAACCAGTTATTCCTTTCACAGTCTCATATATACACCTCACAGTAGAAAACAAATTGGCATTTTGAGGTCCTTGATAAAATGCTATTCAAATTGCCTCCATACTCATTTAAGCACAGACTTAGCTTTCTGCATAACCTTCATGGAAATCTTTTCCATGCAAAGAAAGCAGTAGGAATAAACTTTACGTCAAAAGCGAGTTCTTCTGGTACCACATCCACAATGTTTATCCCAGTGGGATATGATACAGTATGTGCAATTGCTATGTTTCACAATAATTATAAAGAGAAATAACATGTGGCATGAATAGAGAGTGTAACAAAGAACAGCAGCATATGGTAAAATAAACCACTGGTTATGTCAAAACTAATAACTTATTTACTCATGCAGAGTCAATGAGTTAAGAGCTCAGATGAGCCCAGTTGCTTTGCCTTGCTGTTACACGTGGGGAGGTTTCTTTTTGGGAGGGAGGGGAGGGGATTGTTGTTCATCATTTGTGACAGTGTCTTCTGAATCATTATGGAGGTTACAAGAAATCTACAGGTTTTTATTTGTGGCATCTGCGTCAGCATTTGTTAATATTTTTCCCAAAAAGGCTGGAGTTCCAATGGGGACCTTTTTTGTAACTTTTTTTTAAAAGAGATGGGGGCATTATAAGACTCTGTGCCATAAATACAGCATTCATTCTCATAGAAAACAACATGTGTCTTTTTTTAGGGATAGAGGTAATTGTGCTGTGTGGCACCCCGAGCATCTTTAAGATGTTATGTGTCATTGCATACTTTTAAAAGCAGTGCACTATTCATTGATCTTTCCAGTTTATTTTGATTTAAAATGCAGATCTTTTCTCCTCATTGAAATCTTCACGTTTTTATTTATAAATGTATAGGAAAAAATCCATTTCAGACATATGCAACTCCATAAATTAGGTTTTGTGGTTGAAACAGTATGCGCTTATGTCATGGATTGAACATCCTCCTTTATTAGAATGCTATTTATTGCCACCAGCTGCAGTGCTTAGCTAAGAAAGTTCTTGACACAGCGATTGCTTTTCAGCACCAATGCTTCCGGCTGCTAACAGGGGCTTCTATTTCCAAACGTAGCCACCCCTCTTAAGCTCTTCCTTCTGCTATGCAGATACCTCCTGTCATTGTTACTCGCTGGAGTAGATGGGGGAAGGGACCAAACCCACTACCGCTCTATGATCTCCCAGGCTGTAAATCGTCCATGGCTTTGAGATTTCTCGCCAAATATCACTGGCATGAGAGCTGTCAACTGTGTTCAGGAAATCTACCCATCAGTGATGGATTTTTAAAAATTAAGATGTGACTTTAGCACGTGAGCAGAAAGGGCCTTTCACAGAGTCATCGGCATGTACTTTGGGATGAGAAGCAAAGTGCCTATCTGCTGTAGACACTGGTCTCTATTTTATTGCATTTTTACAGCAGGGAAAACTAGACAAAGGTAATTACTCTTCTTCTGTTAAAGGCTATTATTACACTTGCATGAACAGTTAACACTGCTGTTATTTTCTCTACTGCCTCTGTCCGTGGCATTCAGACTACCCAAGCAGCAAAGACATAGAAGTGGTGGTCTCAGCTCATTTCGTACTGTGCAGTCAGTCAGTCCTCTTTGAGAGGTAAATCTTCCAAATCACAAATGTGTGTGCCAACACACTGGCAAATCCCATTATTTGTTGACAGGACCTGTGTCCGCGTCTTCTGCTCACCAGTTTGAGCACTGGCTCCTTTTTCATGCCTCCACACATAATTGGGCTCCCCAAGCCCCCAGAGTGAACCGTGGCAGCCAGTGACAAGAGGAGACCTCTACTCGGTTAACATGGAAACAGAAATTCCCTTCTCTCTTCTAGAACAGAAATTCCCTCTAGGTCAAGGTTAAGGTTTTCTGCAATGTGGGGAGGGTGAGCTTACACACAAGATGCCTTAACCTGTGATCCCAGGGAGTTGGCTTGAAGTGGTGTCAGGCCCTCAAGCCTTCATAGGCACAAAATTTCTCTCCTTGACTAAACAAGAGTACAAGCAGAAAATTGATTTCCAGACATTACCTTTGCGACACAGCCTGAAAATTAGAGCTTCGGGGAACTATTCGCCCCACCCGCGAGCTCAGGCAAAGACAGGCCCTGAGTATTCATCATCTTTGTCTTAGCAATGCAGCTGTTAAACCTTGAGGTCCCCTGTCTAAATGGAGTCATTGCCCGATGTGTTTCTCCTATCTTGGATTTTGCTTGGATTTTGTCAGGGGACTAGGTTAAAACAATAAGGATATGTTGCCATTATTTACAGTAACTTTCACCTGAAGTTCACCTACCACTTCACAGGCAACTACTATTATCCACATTATGACAGGAGAGAAACAGGGAGCATAGAAATGTCATCTCTGATTTCCCCAGCGTCGTCCGTGGAGTCAGAAGAGCTGACAAGTATTCCTCCTGACACCCAACTTGCTTTCCTCACTCCCCTTCTAGCATCAAAGTAAATGGAAAGTGTAGCAAGTTCCATAGCATCCTGTGCCCTCTAAAATGGAAATACTGTATTGAAAAGGAGACATGTCATTTCCTGAGAAAGTGTTATCTTGCTTCAAAAGGGTAGGTAACTGCCAAAGGTCACTCAGCCATGATCTTATAGGTTTGAAGACTGGATAAAACTTTCTTAGTACACCGTAGCCATTCATAGCATTGAGTTTTAATGTTTGTTCTGTAAGGGAGGGAGTCTAACAGAAGGCACAAACTCATGCACTCAAGACATTAGGGTCAACAGAAGAGGAGGGGAGGGTCACAAAAATGAGCAAATGAGCATTGCCACTCAAAGGATAGGGCTTATGGAAACAAGCAGAAGAAGCCCAATCACTGGGTTCCCTTATTTTAAAAGTTATTTTTAAAAAAAGGCAAAACATCTTTCTTACAATCTTTTTTACATTGGAAAGTGAACTATAAACATCAGTTCATGCTCTCTTAAAAATAACTAAGATTCTGTATACATCTAAAATGAGTAGCTAATTAACTTTAAACCATTTGAGTCACATCAGCGATGAAGCTTAGCATAGTGCCTGGCACAAAGTAGGCACTTAATAAATCTTTATTGATTATTATTGGTGCTGATGTTGATCCAACACATACTGACACTTAAAAATAAGCAAGGCACTGAAGAAGAGAGATTTGGACCCATTTGGTTTTTTCTCTTTATGAATTAGGGATCTGAATTATCCTTTCTATCTTAAATTTCCAGTTTTTGTGCCTAAGTGCAACCCTTAAGTGGGAAAAGAATGATTTGGAAGAACCAATGGATTTGAAGTCAGGGAACCTGTTTTCAAACCCTGACTGTGCCACATACTACCTGTGTGATGCTGGGAAAGCCATTTCATCTCTCTAGGAGTCAGTTTCCTTATCTGAAAAATGAGGCTGGACTCATGGACTACACGTCTTTCTAGCTTTGTGGCCAAGGTACTAGAGAAAACTTCATTGTGGAATATCCTTTTTTCCCCTTGCCCTTTCTCTAAAATCCTCCTCCACAAAACATCTCTTGATATTTGATGCCTTGTACCCATAAGTGGGTAATAGATGATAAATAGATGATAAATCTGCCTTCCTATTTTTTAAACAAACTATTAAACAATACAGATCCAAAAGCTTAAAACTAATGTTAATATTACATATAAGGTAAAGCTTTTTCTGTGGCCTATAGTTAAAAATATAGGCTTCTTGCAGATGGGAATCCTTAGATAGACTGACAGACAACAGACACTAACTCTCATCCAAGGACTAATGGTAAAAGTGAGAGGAAAAACTGGAATTAACCTCTGAATTCCTAGATTATACTAAGCACTGAAAGGTCTTCCCAGGGCTATCCCTGGGGGGGATAAAATGTCCAAGATAAATAACACCTTGTGCTTCATTGCCCTCACCCCACTCTCCATATTTTTATATTAATGATGGGGGTGGGGGGAGAAGGGACAGATCTGCAATTAGAACATTGCAGAGGACTGCTAGAGAGGAAATTCTTTCCACAATGCCAATCAACACTGTTCTTCTACTTAGAGTAGAAGAGTTTCCTGGGACACAGAGATTAAATGACTTCCTTTCCTCTCTGTCACCCTTACATAGACAGTGTACACCAGAAGCAGTACATGAATCCAAGTTCCTGACACTAAGAGCAACTTTCTATCCTCCATACCAACCTGTCTCCCCATAGTTATGATACCAGGTTAAAATGAAAACTCTTTTAACAAAAGTCTCCTAAAAGGCAGCTGTATGTAGAAAAGAAACATATCCACTTTCTACCTGTGATAGGGAGTTTTTAGGGCTGATTGTATGAGTAGGATCCTCAGGTTGGTCTTCTAATACCCACCAGTCAAGCAACTTCCTTCTACCCTCTCAGATGCCAGTCTGGGTCTTCTGTCTTCCTGAAGGCCTTGCTGAGTCATTTTTCCAAACACCAGAAACATGAAGTCCTCCAAAATGCAAGATCTAGGGAGCTTACCCTGACTTACCTTGCCCTCAGGAAAGCTCTGGGCTTCCCTCACCTGTCCTCACCTTATCCACCGTAGGAACTTCAAGTGAACACCTGCAAACCCTACAACATGGAACCACAATACTAGAGAAAGTAAGAATCCCCCAAAAGTAACTCACCAATCTGAGCAATACTGGACAGTAGAAATTATAGGTAGAGCACCCTGACTCAAAGGCTTGGCTCTGCAGGGCCATTCTCAAAGCAGAAAATGCCTAGCATCAGTTGATCTGTCAATCATTCATTGTGGATTGCCTTCTCCCGGGAAGTTCCTTACTCTTAGCAGCTGGGTGACAATGGGCTACAGCTTGCTTACACAGCTTGATTACTCTGTTTTCTACAAGTACCTTCCTTGTTGACCCTAAGTGGGAGTCTTATTCTTCCTGTATTTTCCTGAATCAACTACTCTTTTCAAATCAGAGAGCTTTTCAGGATAGGGCTTGTACAAATGAGCAGAAGAAGCCAGGTGACTGATTAAGTTCCCTTCTTGTTCTAAAAGTTGAGATAATTTTAAATCCAATTAGGGCTATGCAGAGAAAAGGGGGAAAAAATAACCTTGGGTACTACGCATTTAATGTTTTTGAAATACCCTACCTTCCATTACATTCTCAAAGTCATTCCGTTCTGAAGTTCATTCATTGAATTAGGGAAATGCAGACATATGAATGAATATGGAGGAGAGGAAAATTATACCTACAATTCATATTTTCCCATTTTGTTACATAAAAGATCTATCAAAATTTCCCAGATGTTGGGGAAAAAAGTAAACTTAGAATCCATCACAATCAGGTTAGATAATGCAATAATCCAAACTAATGAAGGGAGGAAAAAAACCAAACAGAAAGAGGAATAAGCTAAGATTAGCCCTCAAAACAGACACACCTGCTCAAAACAAAAACTCCCTGAATGTGAAATGTAGGAGAAAATTTAGAATTTAGAGAACAAAAGTGAAAGTATTTATCTGAAATCAACAGGCAAAAAATGATCCTTCTGTATTGAAAAAAAAGACAATAAAAAAGTAAGCATGATTTCTGATAACTTCAACAATCAAGTAAAGAAAATCACTGCAAAGCAGGATTGCAACATTTTTGTGCACCTTGCAATACAGGGCCAGGTTTCTAGCCACAAGAAACTGAAACAAGTGCCTATATGGTCAATCTGGGTAATCAACCGATGCAGAGACCAGTCAACTTTAAAGGAAAATCATCCTGGGAAGCTTATTATGCCCAATTTGAAATAATAAGCCAAATGAACCATTGGGCTGAGGAATAGAAAGCACTATTTCTTGCTGCCAGTCTAAAGGGACCTGCACTTATTGTGCTAAGCAATTTGTCAGAAAAAAAGACAGAAAGAGCTATTAAGTATTAGTAGCTACATTAACCAGAATTTTAAAAGTTGGATACAAGGCAGAACTGGCCAAAATGAAGTTCAAGAATTCTATCTGAAAATGTAAGAATCTTCACCAAGAGTGTGTAGGGATATTGCACAAATACTGCATTGAATTTGCCCAGATTCACTAAGAAGGTACATAGTTTGTAAGTGAATTAGAAACTGAGGATCAAGTGCAGATTTAATTTGGCAAATCCAATAGAATAAAACATTGCCTGATGTAAAATGAGGAGAAAATCAAGCCCTATGCTAATTTGAAAGATGGCCAAGATGGTATTTCCACTCAATGCATTTGAGTTTTTTTTTAAACTAAATACACTGGAATGTTGGCAAAGACTATTAACTAAAAGAGGAGCCCTACAATATGGCAAGTGAAATGAAAACGAAAACTTCCAAAATAATCATTACTTAATGAAAGGAGAAATCCTCAAATTGTTAAGCTTCTGTAGCAGAATACATTTCCCTAACTATCTCTGAGAAGAGTTCTGCTAAAATGACTAAATGAAAGGTTGCAACTAAGCTTAGTTCCACTTATCGCCTCAAAAAAGCAATAGATGAAGCAAAAAAAAAGCAAAAAATAACAATAACATTCCAAAAATAAATAGGGGAGGGGAGGGAGGA
This sequence comes from Phascolarctos cinereus, assembly GCF_003287225.1. Lineage (NCBI taxonomy): Eukaryota > Metazoa > Chordata > Mammalia > Diprotodontia > Phascolarctidae > Phascolarctos > Phascolarctos cinereus. The sequence goes on from NW_027555736.1 coordinate 180,495,115, forward strand.
GAAGCAAAGAAGATCTCAAAAGGAAAATCGCTTGGAAGAAAAATGAAAAGAATTACTGGGGAACAAATGAGCAAACAAAACAAAACAAAATAAAACAAAAATTCCTGTATGAGGAATAAACATTATGGGGTAAATGAAGGAAAGAGTTGTCTTCAGAAAGAACAATACAAAAACCACAAATCTCCAAAAGGAAACCTATATCATCTTCAAGTACCTTCAAAGTAGTTAATAAACTGAATGAGGGAAAGGAAAGAAATTTGGCATCTATAAAAATGTCTATAAAACTAACAAAAAGATAGAAAAAGAAGAGCTCAATATCTTAGAACAGTTGGTGGAAAATCCTAATAAATCAATGAATCTTTGGGGGGTAAAAAAATTGCCCGATGGAAGAAAAAAATGGGAGTGTTAGAAGACACAATAAGAGTTTTAAAAATAGCACACCTGAAAGAAAGTTTGAGATTTCTACAAGTGAAGGTAATCCCCACAAGTGAAGGTTGCAGCATAGTAACTATCATCCTGGCTTTAAATTAAGGAGAGTAGTTTTCATCCTGCCTCAAACATTTGCTTACTAGCTATGTGATAATGGACAAATAACTTAATCTCTCAGAGCCTCAGTTTCCTCATATATAAAAGGAATAATTGTGCTTGAATTATACTGTTAACGAGTGGTTGTGAGGAAAGAATCTTACAAACCTTAAAGAGCTACTTATCGAGGACAGAATTTGTCAGGACAACGTAAATATGATTGGTCTCCTGGGAAAATATGAAGAAAGAAAGAGGTTGAATACTATACTTCAGGCAAACATTTAAGAAAATTTAAGAAAAATAAGGGGAAAAATACTGTATTTCAGATAAAAATTTAAGAATATTTTTTAAAAATTGGGAATATATGCAAAGTGTCAAAGAACGATCCTAAATTTACTTCATCTAAAAATGTAGTTGGGAAACGCAGAGCTTCAGTAACAAAAACTCTTATAAGAAGCTAAGAAGAACATCATATATTAAAAAATATATATTTTTGGAGCCAAAAGTATAGACCACACCCCAGCTGAATTCTCCCAACATTCCTCTCCAAACAATTTTAAAATAATGCCAAGAATATATGTGTATATAGATATAGATATAGATATAGATATAGACATAGATATAGATATATTTTGAAGCAGCAACAAAGAGTCAAAGGGGAACTTTTTTTTTTCAGCCTGAGACAACTTTGGGGATCCGGATCAGAGTTCTGTAACACCAGAGTGGGCACAGGCCTGGAGCTCAGCAGAAGTACCAACTTTGGAGGCAGCTGTGACAGCAGCAGCCTCAGGAGCTCTCAGGCCAGAAATGATTAGGGGGTCAGACAACTGGTCAGAAAGAAATTACAAGGGGCCCTTTGCTAACAGTGGGTGCTGGTACTGATCAGCAACTATGTTGCCCATAAGCTGTTCTGGGTTGCAGTTTCAGGATGAGGAAGAGCACTTGCGAGAAGTCATAAGGCCCTGGTCATAGTTCCAGGGCCAAGAGAAGCACTAGAACCTGCAGCTATGGGACAGCAGAGCCCTTCCTGGGGAAAGGCCAGAGCACAGACCAGGAGAGCAGTGACCACACCTATCCCTGAATTACACTGCTTTGGAAGCATTGAAAACTTGCAGAATCCCAGAAACAGTTCTGAAAAAAAGCAGCACAAAAAAGTCTGAAGCTTGGGACAGAACCTCCCAACTCCAGGTAAGCAGAGCCCAACTTCAACATAAAGTTCAAATTAAAGAAAAATAGGCAAGAAAGATGAGCAAATAACAACCACAACAACAAAAAAACAAAACAAAACAAAAAAAACCTTGACTATAAAAAAGTGCTATGGTGGCAGGGAAGACCAAGACATAAACTTAGAAGACAACAATGTGAAAACAGCTATAAGCAAAGCCTCAAAGAGAAATGCTGACTAGACCCAAGGCCAGCAAGAATTGCTGGAAGAGTTAAAGAAAGAGATGAATGGTAAAGGAAAAATTGGGAAAATAAATGAAAGTGGTGGAAGAAAATTATGAAAAAAGAATTAATATTTTGGTAAAAGAGGCACCAAAAAATTCTGCAGAACATAACAGAATTGGCCAAATGGTAAAAAAGGGCACAAACATTCACTGAAGAAAAGAACTTGTTAAAAAGCAGAATTGACCAAATGGAAAAAAGAGGTACAAAAGTTGACTGAAGAATACAATACCTTAAAAATGAAAATTGGGCAAATAAAAACTAATGAGACAGCAAGAAACAATAAAATAAAGTCAAAAAAAATTAAAAATAGAAGAAAATGTGGACTGTCTCATTGGAAAAACAACTGACCTGAAAAATAGGTCAAGGAGAAATAATTGAAGAATTATTGGAGTAGTTGAAATCCATGATAAAAAATATAGGCTATACATCACATTTCAAGAAAATATCAAGGAAAACTGCCCTGATATCTTAGGTCTAGAGGGTAAAATAGAAATTGAAAGAATCTATCAATTACCTCCTGAAAGAGATCCTAAGATAGAAACTCCCAGGAATATTATAGCTAAATTCCAGAGTTCCTGGGTTAAGGAGAAAAAATTACAAGCAGCCAGAAAGAAACAACTCAAATAGGCACAGTCAGGATCACACAAAATCTAGCAGCTTCCATGTTAAAGGAACAAACAACTTAGAATATGATATTCTGGAAGGCAAAGGAGTTAGGATTACAACCAAGAATAACCTAACCAGCAAACTGAGTATAATCCTTCATGGGGAAAAATGGATATTTAATGAACTAGAGGACTTCCAAGCATTTCTGATGAAAAGACCATAGCTAAATAGAAAATTTGATATTCAAATGAAAGAATAATCATAATGGACTCAATAAAGGTAAACTGTTTGCATTCCTATATGAGATGGTGGTATAAATAATTCCTAAGAACTTTATCATTATTAGGGCAGTTTGAAGGCATCTACATAGACTGAAGGCACAGGTGTAAGTCAATTATGTTGGGATGACCTCCAACAAAAAAAAATGAAGGGGTTAGAGGGATGCACCAGAAGAAGGTGGAAGGGAAAGGTAGGATGGGGAAATTTTTCTCAAATAAAGGAGACACACGTTGAAGAGATTTTATAGTGGAGAGGAAAATGGAGGGGTAGCAGGCAATGCTTGAACCTCACTTTCATTAGAATTAGTTCAAAGAGGGAAGAATATATATACACACTCAGTGGGAAAAAAGTAGAAGTAGGCTTCTTTGTGTTTCTAAAGATCCTATGATAGAATGAATACAAACAAAACAACTAGCTGTACTTTGTGCTAATAAAACAAATTGGTTTAATGGAGCACGATGTAAAGAAAAACAGACATAACAATGATAACCTAAAATGTAAATAGAATCAATTCATCAATATAAAGGAAGAGATATATAGATTAGATTAGAAAACACAACCCAACAATTTTGTTACCTATAAGAAACATACCCAATATTGAGACACGTATAGATTTAACGTGAAAGGCTGGAATAAAATTTATTATAGTTCAACTGAATCCCCAAAAGTATGAGTTACAACTATGATCTTGAAGAGGCAGAAGTCAAAATAGAAAGCACCAAAGGAGAAAAATAAAGAAGCCATATTATTTTAAAGGCATCAAGAAAACAATACCAATAAATACATATGCACCAAATAACACAGAAACAAAGTTCTTAAAGGAAAAGTTTATTAAAATTTTAAAAACACCTAGATAATAAGGCATTAATAGTAGAGGGCTTTAATTTTCTTCTCTTGCAAATTGACAAATCTAAAATAAAGATGGGGAAATTTGCAGACATAAATGGAACATCAGAAAAACTGAATTTGACAGATATAGAGAGCTGAATTGGAATCTTAGTGAATGTATTATTTTTTAATTATACATGGAACTTTTACAAAAATTGATCATCTTCCATAGTAAAGAACTCATAAGGAAATGTAGAAAGGCAGAAATTGCAAACATGTCTACAAATCATAATGCAATAAAAAGTAAACAATAAGAGAAAGTTGAAGTTGAAGACCTAAATAAAGGCTAAAATTATTTTCTTAATATATTAAAAAGTAAGTCACACAAACAATTTTTTAAAAATTAGAAGCAAATGTTTATTCCTGAATATACACTATAAAAACAACCAATGAACTTGAGCATATTACTTTTTATGCCAAATAATTATCAATCTCAATACAACACAAATGGATATTGAACTTTAAAAGGTGAAAAAAATGAAATTTTTTATTTTAAAAATGAATTAATAAGCAAAGCAAGGAGCTAGTTTTGTGAAACAACAAATAAAAGTAATAAGCTATTGGCTGGTTTGATTTTTAAAGGGGAGATAAGGAAAAGAAGAGAAAATTACAAAAATAAAAATGAGAAGGAATGAAACAATGAATAGAAAGAATTTTTTTTAAAAAACATTGGAAACTCTACCACTTATGTGCCATTAAATTGAAATTTTAAATAAAAACAATGAATATCTCCCAAAACATAAAATACCTAAAGAGCAAATTAACTCCATGTCATATTTTTTTAAAAGAGAAAAAAGTCATATGAAATTTCTTTTATAATAAAAATATAGTTCTTGTGTCAAAACTACAGAAAGATCATACAAAAAAAAAAGAACTACAGAGCAATTTCACTAACCAGTACTTCTACCTCAACACTTCTGTGGTGTGTGAACTCAATATCTATTCTCTTCATTGGTGCAGATTGAAACCAAACTGTAACTTTTTATTCTGCTTGTACAATTCTAATCCACATTCTTCCAGAGATTTTCCAAGGAGGATCCCTCAATTTGTTTGAGGGCTTCTTTTAGGTATTTTTATGTTGCTTAGATGGCAAAATGAGGGACAATTGAAAAAGTACTCCATTTGTATCCTCACAAGGTCAAGAGAAAGGAATAAAGTCTCCTAGCATATTGGTATGGACCCTGTAGGGAGAATTTATGGGCCAGCACTGGAAAGAGGAATAACACCAAAATTAGAGGGCATGAATGGGTTAGGATCAGTCTCATTAAAGAGAATCTTCACACTGGTGGGATCCCAAATGGTAAATGGGCTATTATCTCTCACTCATAACACATCACTAAACTACCTCTTTATCCAATCATAAATTCCAATATATTTCTCCATTGTCCTATATAGGTCATCTATAACTTGATTCTGCAGAGTCAATAGTGTTCCAATATTCTCATTCGTACAGTACTTCTGTTTTTGTTTAATAGATGGGTCTAGGGAGCAGCTTGGGATTATGAAAAACATTCTGCAATTTCCTATCACTAATAAATATTGGTGTGAATATATTAAAATGTTGAAAAGAATCTATAGCAATATATTAAAAAATATTTATTATTATTATGTTGGTCTTCTACCAGGAAGGCAAGGATAGTTAGCATTAGGGAAACAATGTAATTACATAATTAACAAATAATGATAATAAATCATAGAAGTGACTGGTAAAAAAAATAATTAAAATCATATGATTATGTCAATGTATGCCACAAAAAGTCTTCGATAAAATTGTACACTCACATTAAAAACTGGAAAATGCATAAGAATAAAAACAATATTTTTCTAAATGTCACTTTTAAAATATCTTTCTAAAACCAAGATTAGCATTATCTATATTGGACAAACACTGAAAGCTTTCCCAGTAAGATGATGGGTGATGCTCAGAATCACCAATATTATTTGACATAGTATTAGCTATGCTTTCTGTAACAATAAGACAAGAAAAATAAATTAAGGCAATAACCAACCACAGGTCAAGAAAAAAATTAAATTCCTATTTACAGATTGTAATGGTTTACTTTGAAAACACTAGAGAATCTACAGAAAATAGTTGGAATAATATACAGATTCACTGAGATCACAGGATGAAATAAGTCCACAGAAACCATCAGAATTCTATATCCACATATTAAAGCAGGAAAATTGGTAGAAATAGTGTGTAACAAAATGCATAAAACATTTGAGAATTAACCCACCTAAATAAATACAGTATTTGCCTAAATACAGTTACAAGTTTTTTTTAACCAAAGCAATAGAATAATACCTAAGCAAATGACCCAAATACTAATCAAAATGTAAATGGAATATTTAATAGAATTATAGAAAATAACATCAAAGCCATATGGAAGGAAAAAAGGTCCAGAACAAATTAGACAAGGAAAATGTATAAGCAATCATGAATAGAAAAATAATATTCAATAGACTTCAAAATATATCTTGTTAGGAAAGGAATTCATTATTCAAGAAAAATTGCTGAGAAAACTAGATGTCATTTTTATGGAAATTGTATTTAAACCACCCTCTTGTACCATATACCATAATAAATTTCAAAATTATAAAAATAGTCTAACTATAAAGTTATTATATCAAAAAGTTGGAGGAAAATCAAAGTTTGTATCTTTCAAAACAATGGGTGAAGGAAAATTCCTAATTAGTCACAATATAAAATTAGAAAATTTTGATTACATAAGTTAAAAAAAAGCTTTCAAGCAAAATTAAATAATGCAACTAGAGTAAGAAGATAAGATATAGATAAAAACGTATTTTTTCATTAAAGATCACAAAAAAAGTGTGACATATAAAATCTATAGGAAAGTCATGTAATTCTGAAAAATTAAGAGCCATTCACCAATGGCCAAGTGGTCCAAAAATATGAAGAGGCAATTTGTAAAAGAACAAAAATTATGCAAAAGAATAAACACAAACTAGGTAAAAGATGGTGGATAGTAGAATTGCATATTAAGAAAGTATACTTACTTGTACAAATCCAGAAATGAGGAAGTTGTTATATGACAGAAAGTATTTGGGTAAAAGTCAAAGCAGGGAGAAACAGAAGTGATTTTGTTATGGAAGTATACTACAGACCACCTAAACAGAAAAGTGAAATAGATGACATGTTGGGGTAAAATAGTCTGGCACAAGGGCGTGATGTAATAGAGATAAAGAATTTCTGTTATCTAGACATCTGCTGTAACTCTGTCCTTCTCTCTGTCAAAAGCAGAGCAAGTAAAAATTTCTCGATTTATTTTAATGATGGTATCATTCAAATAGGGGCAGCAAGGTGGTGCAATGGGTAGAGAGCTGGGCCTGGAGTCAGGAAGATCTAAGTTCAAATATGGCCTTCCAACACTATCCCAGACAAGTCACTTAAAATCTGTTTGCCTGTCTCCTCATCTACAAAATGGGATTATCAATAGCATCTACTTCCCAATTGTTGTGAATATCAAATTAAATAATAATTGTAAAACACTTAGCACAGTGCCTGGCATGTAAGTTAGCTATTAGCTATTAGATAGTGATAGAATCAATAAGGGGAAACTCTTTTCTTGATTTACTTCTCACTGATTATAAAAAAAAACCCAACAACAACTAGTTATTGAGAGTGGAAATTAGGAGAATCCTAGGAGGAAGTGACTGCTTCATTCTAGAGTCTGTGACAGAGAAGTATAGATTAACATGCACCTATATTTTGGGAGAGCAAATTTCAAAGGGTTCAAATGAAAGAGGTAGACCCATGAAATAAAGTGTTTCAGGCAAAGTCAGATCAAGATGGAAGGGAGATTCTCAAGAATTAAATTCTGTAGACATAAAAGGAACCAGTTTCAATGAGGGGGAACAATGGGATTTGTCTAAAAATAGAACTGTGAATGTATCTAGTCAGTTAACAAGTGTTCATTAAGCACTTAATATGTACCAGTCACTGTGCTAAATGCTAGAAACATAAATAGAAGCAAAAGGAAAGAAAGTCCCTGCCTTCAAGTAGAAGAGAGGGAAGGGAAGAGCTAGGTGATGCAGTGGATAGAGCACTGGGCTTGGAAGCTGGCCTCAGACATTCACTATCTGTGTGACCCTGGGCAAGTCACTTCACCCTGTTTGCCTCAGTTTCCTCATCTGTAAAATGAGCTGGAGAAGGAAATGGAAACTACTTCAGTGTCTTTGCCAAGAAAACCCCAAATGGAGTCACAAAAAGTCTGAAATTACTCAACAACAGCAAACTGTGTGCTAGGTACTTTTTATGAATTTTATCTCATTTAGTCCTCACAACAACCCTGAGGCAGGGGCTGTTATTATCCCCATCTTACAACTGAGGAAACTGAGGCAAACAGTGGTTAAGTGACTTGTCCAGGATCACACAACTGTTATGTGTATGAGGACAAATTTAATCTCAGGTCCTTCTGATTCAAGGCCCAGTACTCTATCCATTGTGTAACCAGCAGCCTTTTAAGTAGCTTACATTCTGAAGGGAGAAGACAACACATAGAAGGGCACTGAAAAGTAGGGGACTGGGGAAGATACAACACAGGAGGAAAGTCCAGAAAGTCAGAAACAGCGACAGGGAAGGAATAGAGGATGGTTGGCCTGGGCCCTTCCTCCAAACGGAAGATCTGGAAGGAACTCACCAGTGGGAGAAAAGGGCTGCAGGGTTATAGTAATGCTGTTCTGAAATGAGTAGGTCGCAGGCAATGATGAGGAAACGTCTAAGTTGGTGGACAGGGAATTCACAAACCAATTTAGAGCAGAAAAAGGACCGTCTAGAAGATGGACTCAGGATAAATACGGCCCAGCGCTTTTGAAGTTTGGCTTCTAATGCCAGTTGGTGGGTTGGTCCTTTATTATCGGAGAGGACCAAAATGACATGGCTATGTTAGAGTCAAGTTTCAGTGTGTCTGCCTGTGGCTGATCAGACCTGAGCTTGATAATGCTCTACCGTGGGTCAGGCACAAATAGTACGTGTGAACATTTGCCCAGGGTCACACAGCTAGGGAGTGTTATGTGTCTGAGGCTGGATTTGAACTCAGGTCCTCTTGAATCCAGGGCTGGTGCTCTATCCACTGTACCACCTAGCTGCTCCGAGATGGTTCCTCTAAATTTGAAGAATCCTGTGTTTCCTTTGAGCTGTTTCAATTCTGCTTTGCTCAGAGAGGACAACACCTTCTCTGATGTGGGCATGACATACTGAGTGGTCCTGTGCCAATGTCTCCCATGTCATACAACTAATTCCAAAGTTCTTAAGAAAGACCTTAAGAGTGTCCTTGTATCACTTCTTCTGCATCCTTGCCCTGTGTGAGTTCTCCATAAAATAGTTTTTGGCAAGCGTACATTTTGCATTCAAACAATGTGGCCAGCTCATCAAAGTTGTGCTCTCTGAAGCAGAGTTTGAATGCTTCTCAGTTTAGTTCAAGAAAGGACCTCAGTGTCTGGTATCTTATCCTACACCCAGTGATCTTAAGAATCTTCCTAAGACAATTCAAATGGAAGCAATTCAGTTTCCTGGTATGGTGCTGGTATACTGTTCAGATTTCACAGGTATACAACAATGAGGTCAGCACAATGGCTCTGTAGACCTTCAATTTGGTAGTCAGCCTAATACCTCTTCTCCCCCACACTTTCCTTCAGAGCCTCCCAAACACTGAGCTAGCTCTGGTAATTCATGCATCAACCTCATTATCAATATGTACATCCCTGGAAAGTACACTACCAAGGTAAGTGAACTTATCCACAGCATTCAAAACTTCTCCATTTGCTGTAACCAATGGTTCCACATATAAATGGTGTGGTGGTGGCTGATGGAGCACCTCTGTTTTCTTGGTGTTAATTGTTAGGCCAAAATTAGCACAAGTAGCAGAGAATTGATCCATACTTTGTTGCATCTCAGCTTCAGAGGCTGCATTGAGATTTACAAGGTAGGGGGTCCATTGCTCATACAAAAGCTGATTGAAATTTTCCAGGTTATATGGCAAGAGGAGGTTACCCTCCAGGAGTTCGTGGATGCCTCCATTGTGCATCTCTATAAAGGTAAAGGAAATAGATTGCCCTGTGACAATCATGGGGGGGAAGGGGTTCTCTCATAGTAATTGCTGGCAAGATTTTTGCCAGAGTCCTCCTTAATAGGCTGATCCTTCATCTGGAAGATGGTTATCTCTACCTGAGAGCCAGTGTGGCTTCAGAAAGGCTGAGGAATGGTTCATATGGTGTTTGCAGCCCGACAACTCCATGAGAAATGCCAGGAGCAGAACAGAGGTCTGTACATAATGTTTGTAGATCTGATCAGGGCCTTTGATACTGTCAGTTGGGAGGACTTATGGAAAATTATGTCAAAATTTGGTTGCCTGGAGAAGTTCATTAGCACTGTATGTCAATTTCATGGCAGCATGCTTGCCGGGATTCTGGATAATGGACAACGTTCTTATGCTTTCCCAGTCACCAACAGAGTGAAACAAGGCTGCGTGCTTGCTCCCATGCTTTTTAGCATGTTGTTTTAAGCCTCATTGTCAAATGCTTTCAATGAGGACAAACATGGCATCAAGGTCAGCTACCAGGCTGATGGTAATTCTTCAACTTGAAAAGGTTACAAGCCAAGACTAAATTGGAGGGAGTGTTGGTGCATGATTTTTTAAAAAATTCTGTTTGCCTCTAATGCTAAAGAAAAGAATGAATGAGCTGAGACAATCAAGAAAAGCTCAGGATGAAAAGAGGTTTTAAACCTATGTGGAGAGAAAAAAAGGGGATTAAAGAAGCTATAGAACATTTGTTTGCCATCAGCTTGCCACGTTGTTATGCATACCAGATATTCTCAAGTCAGAATCAATTTAGTGAGCCAGCCTTAAGTAGCCTTTAGAAAGGACTCTTTATAAAGGTGATACAGTTGGTACAAAACATCCCACCTTCCAAGTCTATTGACACACTTTCCAACAAGTCCATACAGAGTCTAATGGAAAGTAATCTGAAGTTTAGAGAGCTCACATGGCAAAGCAGTAATTCACAGCTCCCAGTTGCTGAAATTGTTGTTTTCTCTCATTCGTGGGAGGTTCCAATAGGGTAGAAAAAATCTCAAATTTGATTACTGTCCCCACACATTCTCCACCCCTCCCCCCAAAAAGTCAAATGAAAGAATGTAAAAAAAAAGCTACTTAATAATATATCTATTTTACCATCTACATAAATGTTTTTAGAGAATAATCTATATGTGTATTGAGGGCATCCATAATAAAGACCAGAGAAGCTTTCTACAAATAAAACTCCTCAGTTAAGTACCTCTTTACCATCACAAAATTGATTCAAAGATGTAAAGAATAGAAGATCTTGCTGGGCTTCTTTTTTAGACTATAAAAGAGCATTTGATTCAGCAAAGCAAAATATCACCTCAGAGGCTCTCTTCCAACAAAGTATTTCCCTTACATATGTCAAAGTTAATAAGAGTTAACATTTGTATAGGGTTTACTGTGTGTCAGGCATGGTGTTGTTTAAGGTTTAGGGGTGCTGGGACCCCAATATCACAACACGCAGATCCTATCAGAAAGAATTCAACCCAAGCCTTCTTTCAGCCAAAGACAAGGTTTATTAGAACATCCATAAAGACTGTGGGAGGGATCTAGGAGTGGCCAAGTAGTTTGGGCTGACTAGAGGAGGGGTCTAAAGATCTGGATAGAGTGGCCAGTAAGCTGGGGTGAACAGAATGCCTGGGACCTGGACCTAGTGGCCAAGGGAGAATGGAGCCTAGCTAGTATTAAGGGTGGGAAATGGCCAGGGGCCATTGGGAGGTAAGACAATGAGGAGAGATTGGGTGTAGCCACAGTGAAAGGCTAGTTGATGGGATTATAGCCTCAAGCAAATGCCAGAGATTGGGCTTTCTGGGAAAGTCCAGGGTTTTTCCTTTCTGGGGTCCAGATCCCAACCCCATCAGTGCTAAGCACTTGGAATTATTATTTCATTTGATCCTCCCAAGAACCTTGGGAGATAGATGCCACTATTATCTCCATTTTATAGGGAATTGAGGCAAATAGGGGTTAAGTGACCTGCCTGGGGTTGTACAGCTAGTAAGTATCTGAGGCTGGATTTGAACATAGGTTCCTGACTTCAGGCCTGGTGCTCTATTCATCGTGCCACCTACCTTCTATTAAAAACAAAACAAAAAATAACCTTGTTTGATGACCCTCTGGACACTAATATCAAGCAAGGCATAAAACAAACATAAAAATGTACGTCTAATAAATTTTAGCTTATATGGTGAATATCCAGGAAGGAGTCTAAGTCTGGAGTAGGGGAGAAAAGTCTGTAAGGATGGTGAGGTCCTTCAAATGATCCTGTTTGTAAAAAATATTATGATGATTGCATCAAGATATGGAATCTCCTGAATGAGAATCATAACTATTCTAAAGAGGTGGGCCTCTCTACCCAAGAAAAACCAACTGGATAAAAAAGACTTATTGTCTAGATTATAACATATAGTTGAACAGGTATTATATAGAATTTGTCTATCTTGGAGAGCCATTACAAATGGACAATAACTTAGAACTAGAACTGATCATGAGTAGCTGAGCAGGTTGGTTTGCCTTTGGGAAGTTATTTTAATGATACCAAGCTTCTCTCTGAAATTAAGGTTCATTTGAAAAATAATAACACTCTTCTAGTGTTGTTTTATAGCTGTAAATACTGGAACACATTTCCAAGGAATTGAAATTAAGATTTATCTAAATGAGAATGGAAGGGTTCATGATTGCTATTACCCAGCTGCAGCACATTACAAATGCAGAATTATGAAAGATCAGTGGTATAAAGAATGTTATTAAAGAAATGCATAAGCCAAAAAGAATGTGGGGGAAGGATGTATGTGACATGGTGAAATGAGAGATAGCCAATGGACCAGCCACTCAGTTGGTATCGTCATGATGTCAAGAAGTGAAGAAGGCACTCAATACATTGAGTGGACCCCCATGATTAACATATATGAGGGTATATAGAGGAGTCACAAAAGAGTCAGGCACAATCCACATTGTTGTAGGGAATACTCATATGATTAAGAACATAGATTGATTTGAGTAATAGAGGATGTAGATGGTACTGTCCATTCCCTCAGGGACCTGAAAATCTATCTCCAAGAAATAACTAGAAAACAAATACAAAATAACAAAACATCATCATCGACAAACATTTCTAGAGTGCTTTTTATTGTAGGCATCATTGTACCCTACTATTGAAGGGTACTATTCTAGGCAATGAGCATAAAATGAAATATAAACTGCAGTGATTCCTGTCCTTCAAAAGCTTACAACCCAGTAGGTAAGAGTGTTGGGAGTAGGTAAGAGTGTGTGGGGAGGGCGGGGGGGGGGGGTATATACACAACACACAGACTCTTTTATATACTCTTGAATACATATAGACATATATGTATATGTATAAATGCACATATGTATGTACATAAAAGATAAATAAATAACACAGGATATATAAAATAATCAATTATGATACAAGTAGTAAGTACTGAAGAAATCAAAGGAAAATGCAAATTAATCATCATCATAATAATACCTGCATTTATGTTTTTAATTAAAGGTTTATAAAGTACTTTACATATGTTATCTCATTTGATCACTGAGAGTTGGGACAGTTACAAAAAGTCTCAAGGAAGAAATGGGGTCTGAAGTGAGTCTTGAAGTCACAATTTGCTAAGCAAAGGAGTCTCAGTAGGGTATTTTCCAAAGATAGAAAACTGTGAATAAGAGACAAAGGTAGGAATGTGAATTGCATGCTCTGGATTACAGCATTGGGTGGAGTGAAGGGAAGTAAGTAGATAATAATATTGGAAGTGTAGATGGGTTCAGTTTCTAGAGGGCCATGAATGCCATTATTTGGACTTTCTTATAAGAGGCTGATGTGTACAAAAGCAGTGTTTGAATAACTTGTTGTCGATCTGTCAAGGCTATATAAGAAGACCTCATTCTTAGGATGTAGGTTTAGAGGGCATTCAGTCAAACTCCTTCATTTTAGAAATGAGGAAAATGAAGCCTAAAGGTTTATTGACTTGCCCAAAGTAATACAATAAAACCAACAGAGTCAATATTCAAACTCAGGTCTTCTAACTTTAGATCCACTGTTCCACAATTGAACAGAAAAAGGTGACTTGTGAATTTTGATGTGTACAAGTGTGAGGAAGAAGGAAACCAAAGATGATGGTCCCTAAGCTCTCATTTATGACACAGCTCTGGAAAGGGACCCAAGATTCAAAGTAAACTGTTCCCTGAAAATATCACTACCATGTGTTTCTGTGACCAAAAAGTCCAACAGAATCTTAGGCATCATAAAGAAAAATACTGAAAAGAAAAAAACAAAAGCAGAATTCTATCTCTTTACAGATCCATGACTCATCTGAACCTGGAATATGTTTTTCAGTTCCTGCCACTGCACTTTGAGAGAGATATAATAGAGTTGGAGAAGGTCCAGAGAAGGGCAAACAAATGATCAAGGGGCTGCCTTATGAGGTCAGATTAAAATGATTAGGATGTGGTCTGGAGAGGGTATATCATTCAAGATCATAAAATCATGAAGGGTATTGATGGCCTGAGCAAGTACTCTTTCAGTACATTTTGGAATTCTAGAACAAGGAGGCATCCCCTCCCCTTTGAAGCAAACAAACAAACAAAAAACCCAGTCTTTTAAAGAAAGCTATATAACACAGTAGTCCAAGATAATAATTACCCAGAATTTAGTAAAAGCAGAAAATATAAATATGCTCAAAGTTTTAAGTAAATTCATGGATAATCTGTCCATACTGCATCATTAAGGGGATTTAAGCTGACAGAAAGAGAGGAAAGGCTGTTTGAAAGAAGTTAATTTTGTCTAGGGTTTTGGGGGGTTTTTTTGGAGGCAAAATATCTTTTAATATGGTTTTATTTTTGCTTTTCAGCATGCTTAAAGGATTTGCTTGTGTTGCTACCAACAAATGAAATTTATTTTTATTATTATTATTCCTATTTTATTTTTTATTATCATGCTGATTTCATTTATTTTCCTTAATAGTATTTTATTTTTTTCAATTACATGTAAAGATGGTTTTCAACATTCACTTTCATAAGATTTTGAGTTCCAATTTTTTTTTCTCCCTCCCTCCACAAGACAGCATGCGATCTGATATAGGTTATAATGTACAATCATATTGAACATATTTCCATATTAGTCATGTTGTGAAAGAAGAATGTAAATAAAAGGGGAAAACCACTAGAAAGGAAAAAAAAGAGATAACAGTGTGCTTCGATCTGCATTCAGACTCCATAGTTCTTTCCCTGGATGAGGATAGCATATTCCATCTTGCATCTTCTTAGATTATTGTATTGCTGAGAAGAGCTAAGTCTATCAGAGTTGGTCATTGCACAGTGTTGCTGTTACTATGTATAATGTTCTCCTGGTTCTGCTCACTTCACTCGGCATCAGTTCATGTAAGTCCAGGTTTTTCTGAAATCCACCTGCTCATTATTTCTTACAGCACAATAGCATTCCGTTACATTCATATACCACAACTTGCTCAACCATTCCTCAATTGATGGGCATCCCCTCAATTTCCAATTCCTTGCCACCACAAAAAGAACTGCTATAAATATTTTTGTACATGTGGGTCCATTTCCCTATTTTATGATCTCTTTGGGCTACAGACCTAGTACTGTATTGTCAAATCAAAGGGTATGCACAGTTTTATAGCCTTTGGGTATTTGTCTAGGGTTTTGAAAAAAAGTGATTAAAATAAATTGGCATAGCAGCATATGAGACATTAATTAATAAGATATGTAAAAAGGATAACAAAGTAGCTTTCCTGAAAAGGAAGGCTGTGTTGGAAATCATCCAGAGATAACATTGGAAAAGTAGGTTAGGGAAGGTCCTTCCTAAAGATCCTTAAATTTTATACAGAATAAATCTAACATGATAGGTGATAGGGAGTCATAGATCCTGAGCAGTATCTCTATATTTGTCTAATGGCTCCTTTTCCCATCCACTATATGTATGAACTCTCTCCTGTTGGATACTGAGAGACATCCACTTCAATTATTTGTTATGTCCCTAAGAATAGTTGAGAAAAGAACATACACAGAGTCTGAAGACCAGCATAGACAGCATGGATAAAAAATAGTATTTAAATTCATATGCAGTCTACTAAATTGTGAAGGATGAAGAACAAACTTTACATAGCATCTCACATGCCAAATACTGTGTTAAGTGTTTTACAAATATTATCTCATTTGACTCTCACAACAACTTTGTAAAGCAAATACTGTTATTATCCCCATTTTACAGTTGAGGAACCTGAGGCAAGCAGAGATTAAGTGATTTGCCCAGGGTCATGCAGTGAAGCCAGATTTGTCTTCCTGACTGCAGGGTCTCCTCTCTAACCACTGCACCGTCTAGTTTGGGGGTTTGCCTTATATATATCAATGCAGGTAAGCTGTTTCAAAATATTTTCACCAGCTGGACACTTGGTATGTGCTTAACAAACACACACACACACACACACACAAAATAATATTTCTTTTTTTCCTATTAAATACAAGGAATTTTATAAATTTTGAGTTCCGATCTTTTTCTCCTGCTCTCCCTCCCATGCCCTCTCCCCAAGATGGCAAGCAATCTGATATAGGTTATACATGTGCAATCATTAGTCATGAGGTGAAAGAAGAAACAAAACAAATGGGGAAAAGCCATGAAAAAAAAAAACAAAAACGACAACAACAAAGTGAAAACAGTGTGCTTTGACCTTCATTCAGAATCCATAGTTCTTTCTCTGGACATGGATAGCATGTTCCATCATGAGGTTTTGGAATTGTCTTGGATCATTGCATTGCTGAGAACAGCTAAGTCAGTCATAGTTGATCATCACACAATGTTGCTGTTACTGTGTATAAAGTTCTCCTGGTTCTGCTCACTTCACTCAGCATCAATTCATGTAAGTCTTTCTAGGTTTTTCTGAAATCCACCCACTCATCACTTATAGCACAATAGTATTCCATTACATTCATATACCATAATTTGTCCAGCCATTCTCCAACTGATGGGCATCCCCTCAATTTCCAATTCCTGGTCACCACATAAAGAGTTGCTATAAATAACTTTGTACATGTAGGTCTTTTTTCCCCTTTTCTATGATTTCTTTGAGATACAGACCTACCAGGGGTATTGCTAGATCAAAGGGTATACACAATTTGATTGCCTTTTGGTTGTAGTTCCAAACTGCTCTTCAGAATGGTTAGATCAGTTAACAACTCCACCAATAATGCATTAGTGTTCCAATTTTCCCACATCTTCTTCAACATTTATCATTTTCCTTTTCTGTCATATTAGCCAATCTGTTAGGTGTGAGGTGGTACCTCAGAGTTGTTTTGTTTTGCATTTCTCTAATCAATAGTGATTTAGAGCATTTTTTCTTATGATTACAGTTAGCTTTAATTTCTTCATCTGAAAACTGCCTGTTCATATCCTTTGACCATTTATCAATTGGGGAATGACTTGTATTCTTATAAATTTGACTCAGTTCTCTATGTATTTGAGAAACGAGGCCTTTAGTAGAAACACTTGCGGTAAAAATGGTTTCCCAGTTTTCTGCTTTCCTTCTAAGGTTGGTTGTATTGGCTTGGTTTGTGCAAAACTTTTCTAATTTAATGCAATCGCAGTTATCCATTTTGCATTTCATAATGTTCTCTATTTCTTGTTTGATCATAAATTCGTTCCTTCTCCATAGATCTGATAGGTAAATTATTCCTTGCTCTCCTAATTTGCTTATGGTATCGCCCTTTATGTCTAAATCGTGTACCGATTTTGATCTTATCTTGGTATATAATGTAAGATGTTGGTCTATACCTAGGTTCTGCCATACTATTTTCCAGTTTTCCCAGCAGTTTTTTTGTCAGACAGTGAGTTATTATCCCAGAAGCTGGAGTCTTTGGGTTTATCAAACAGTAGATTACTATAAACATTTACTACTGTGTCTTACATACCTAATCTAGTCTACTGATCCACCACTCTATTTCTTAGCCAGTACCAAATAGTTTTGATGATTGCTGATTTATAATATAGTTTTAGATCTGGTACAGCTCTAGGCCTTTGCATTTTCCCCCCATTAATTCTCTTAATATTCTTGACCTTTTGTTCTTCCAGGTGAATTTTGTTACCATTTTTCCTAGCTTCATAAAATAATACTTTGATAGTTTCATTGGTATTGCACTGAATAAGTAAACTGATTTTTATGTCCCTAAGAATAGTTGAGAAAAAGTAGAATTATCATTTTAATTATATTGACTCAGCCTACCCATGAACAATTGATATTTTTCTAATTGTTTAGATCTGACTTTATTTGTGTGAAAAGTATTTTGTAATTATGTTCATATATTTCTGAGTTTGTCTTGGCAAGTAGACTTCCAAATATTTTCTATTGTCTACCGTTATTTTGAATGGAATTTCTTTTTCTATCTCTTGTTGCTGGGCATTGTTGGTAATATAAAGAGATGCTAATGATTTATGTGGGTTAATTTTATATCTTGTGACTTTGCTAAAGTTGTTAATTATTTCAAGTAGTTTTTTAATTGATTCTCTAGGATTTTCTAAATATATCATCATATCATCTGCAAAGACTGATAGTTTTGTTTCCTCATTACCTATTCTAATTCCTTCAATTTCTTTTTCTACTCTTATTGCTAAAGCTAACATTTCTAGTACAATATTGAATAATAGTAGTGATGATGGGCATCCTTGTTTCACCGCTGATCATGCTGGGAAGGCTTCTAGCTTATCTCCATTACAGATAATATTTCCTGATGGTTTTAGATGCTATTTGTCACTTTAAGGAAAGCTCCATTTATTCCTGTGCTCTCTAGTGTTTTTAATAGGAATCGGTGCTGTATTTTTTCAAAAGCTTTTTCTGCATCTATTGAGAGAATCATATGTCTTCTGTTGTTTTTGTTATTGATATGGTCAATTATGATAATAGTTTTCCTAATATTGAACCAGCCCTGCATTCCTAGTACAAATCCCACCTGGTCATAGTGCATTATCCTGGTGATAAATTGTTGCAATCTCTTTGTAAATATTTATTTAAAAATTTTGCATCAATATACATTAAATAAATTGGTCTATAATTTTCTTTCTCTGTTTTGGCTCTTCCTGGTTTAGATATCAGCACCATATTTGTGTCATGAAAGGAATTTGGTAGGACTTCTTCTTTGCCTATTTTTCCAAATAGTTTATATAGTATTGGGATTAATTTTTCTTTAAATGTTTGGTAGAATTCACTTGTAAATCCTGTTGGCCTTGGACTGCCCCCCTTCCCCCCAGGAATTCATTGATAGCTTATTCAATTTTT
Source organism: Phascolarctos cinereus (assembly GCF_003287225.1). Classification (NCBI taxonomy): domain Eukaryota; kingdom Metazoa; phylum Chordata; class Mammalia; order Diprotodontia; family Phascolarctidae; genus Phascolarctos; species Phascolarctos cinereus. Next base: position 180,514,241 of record NW_027555736.1, read on the forward strand.
TTTCCCCAAAGTAGGATTATTTAAGTTTTTTATTTCCTCTTCTGTTAATATGAGCAATTTATATTTTTGTAATTATTCATCCATTTCACTTAGATTGTCAGATTTATTGGCATACAGTTGGGAAAAAAGTTCCAAACAGTTGTCTTAATTTCCTTTTCATTGGTGGTGAATTCACCCTTTTCATTTTTTTATACTGGTATTTTGGTTTTCTTCTTTTTAAAAAAAATCAAATTAACCAAAGGATTATTATTTTATCAGTTTTTTCATAAAACCAGCTCTTAGTTTTATTTATTAGTTCAACAGTTTTCTTACTTTCAATTTTGTTAATCTCTTGTTTGATTTTCAGAATTTCTAATTTGGTGTTCAGTTGGGGATTTTTAATTTGTTCTTTTTTCTTGTTTTTGAAATTAAATACCCAATTCATTGATCTGCTTTTTCTCTATTTTATTCACATAAGCATTTAGAAACATAAAATTTTCACCAAGTACTGCTTTGGCTGCATCTCATAAATTTTGAAATGTTGTATCATTATTCTCATTTGTTTTGATGAAATTATTGATTGTTTCTATGATTTTCAACAAACACTTATTGAAAAAAGATATTCTTTGTCATTCAGGTATTGATATGGTATACAAGTTGAAATTTAAGACACTTAATTCCAAAGTTGATTAAAATCTGCATTCAGGTCAAGTTTGACAATTATTAAAGCTCACCTTTGGCTTCATGGATGGAAAAATTTCTAGGGATAACAAGGAAGACTTTACTTTTGACATTGGTGCATACTTATATTTGACATTTATTTTTTCATTGGACTCTATATTTTTGCTAGCAAGAGCGTTCAAGAATTATGTTGTCAATTTATTTTTGTGACAAAGCGTTCTCCATTTAGTAAAGGCATATGTTTCAAACTTAAATGACTTGACTAAAACTTCACACAAAAAATGTTTGAAGTATAGTCATTTGATAATAATTTACTTTAAAATAAGCAACATACCTCTATTTAATGTGATCCACATCTTTGGCTAGCAACCCAAGGGTCTAGCAAACCAAAAGCAACCTGCTTTCACAATACAGCTCCCAAATGAATTAAATCTCATTCTTTTTGTTATTATATTTTGTCTGTTCTGTTTGATCCCCCTTTTTCTTTCCAGTGAGCTGCACAACTCACACAATTTTTTTCATTGCAACGATGGCAAACGCTTTGAGAAAGAAGAGTTGGGTCCCTGCCAAGAGCCAGCTCTAGGTTTCAATGCATATTTCTGCTTTCATAAGCCAATTGTTTTTCCCTCCTCTCCCAGGGACCACTAGCTACCTTATTACCAGAAAGAATGACCCCTTGACAGCACAATTGAGATCCAGAAATTCCACCAAATTGTAACCTCACTGATGCCAGTGGCATCAAGATTCCAATCAAGTTTCAGAAGTTCAAAAAAGACAAATGCATTTGTATATATATGGTCTCCATGTTATTTGATATTTTCTTTGTGCTACAGAGAAATGCATCTTTTGACTTATTTATTGCCCTTTTTGTTTTCAACCTTTTCATTTTCAATGTTATTAATACATCAGGGTTTCCACAGCATGAAAGTCATCCTTTATCTGTTTACACAATTTTCTACCTTTATTTCATGCATAATCCATAAAATTAGAACCCTACTTTTCCCTCTATTTATTCCTCTCTTATTTAGCTTTAACCATTGGCAAAGTAATGGTTGTAACTGTTATTTCCTAAATAATATATCCAAAGTATCAAACTAATGGGGCTTAGAAGATAAAAGAGAAGACAGATCAAAACTAAAATAAATGGCCCACTTGTCCAAGCTGCCTGACAATATTCATTCAGCTATTTCTAAAATGTCTATTGTGTTTATAGTTTAGTACTTTTATCAAATACCATCTAGGTACAATTTTAGAGGCCCATGTGGAATAAACGTTTCGTCCAACTTAATTTTAGTTTAGTTTTTTTTTTTGTAACATACCACACCCAACTTCTCTCTAATTTCCTGCAGTATCTCTGTCTACAAAGGATTTCCAGCTTAATCAGTGAAGCTAAATAACCAGTCAATTTAGCTAAACTACCAGTATGACAGATTTATTCAGTGATTGGATTATTTTGTTTAACTGAATTGACCAAATTGACCAGTTGTTTTGAGTTTTGTAGACAATTTGACAGCTGGAATGAACATGTTGAGTGTCTTTGAAATTATGGACTGCTGCAGCATGCTTTGGGGCTACTCTTCCTAACCCCTCTCACACTAACAGGCTGAATCCCCAGACATCCCATGGTATATCAAACCTGAGTGTTCTAAGAGTAACTGTGAAGGGTTGGGGTGTGTTTTTCTAATGCTATAGCTCATGAACCCCAACTCATGTGCTTCCCCAGTGATTATTCCCCCCATAATAGGTCTGACTTCTTCCCTGTGTAGGGATGAAATCAGTGGAGAATAGCATACTCCTATTTTAATATTCAATCACTAATGGTTTTCTGTAGCAGATTTAAAGAGAAAGTTTTGTGAAAACCTAGGTCACAACACTGACAAAATGGATATCTTCAAGGTTAAGGAAATGAAATCTTTCAGCTTCAAATTGGGAGGAGTGGTTTTAGGTACTGATATGAAAGTACAGGACCAGCATTAAACCTAAATGGGTTGTATTTTCCCATCAATTCCCTCATATGAGGGAATTTCGAACCAGGACGTGGAGGGCTAGTTTGGGTTGTAAAGAGGAAACTCTGTCCCATTTCTAGAAGTCCATTTGAGTTATCTAAAGCACTTGTTTAGCCAAGTTTTCCTCGAGACACAGAACAAGTCTAGAAGTTATGACTCAGGAATATCTCTTTAACCCCTGACCAATGACATTTATAGCAAAGAAGAAACCCAATAGCATATTTTTCTTACCATTTTGCATACTGTTTTTAGCCTGTGTCTGGCAGGGTGCCCAGAGACTGTGATGGTAGGTCTCCAGATAGATCTTTAAGTTCTTTCTCCTTGCCAATTACTATCACTCAAATACCCTCATTATCACTGGGTATCTTAAACTCTGGGTAACACCTCCCTTTTATTCCACTTCCAGAAGTATAGCTTCTAAAATTGATGCTTCTATTAATGATGCCATAGAGCCAGCCATTTGTCAGGCTCAAAGGGTGAAACTTATTTTAAAGGATGACAACTTCAGAAAAAAAGTAAATAATTCAATTGTAAAGATGCTTGATGGACAAAACATCATTCTACCTAAGATTTTATTCAAGCACTTAGTCATCAAACCTTTTTAAGCACCTACTATGTGCAATGCTCTATTGGTGGGTGGGGAATGGATGCAAATATAAACAAGCCCTTGCTATTTGGGGAGCATACAAAAGAAACCACATCATTAGACATGAACACAGATCAAGCATAAATTAGAATATGGCAGGTGCACAAGGAAAGTGCTTCCTAGCACAAAGTGCTGGGAAGTCAAATGAAGATGAGAAAGAGAATCAATTCCAGCTGAAGGCAAAGAGATAACAGGTGTAGATTTTGAAGAGAACTTAAGAGAGTTTCTGCTCATTGGCTTGACTAAGATCTGAGGAAAGATTTCTTTCAGGAGACAGCAATGGAGCTATGCCTCAATGAAAGGTAGAGAGAAGGGCATAATGATTCATTTGTAAATTCAAGGGAAAAAATACAAAATTGAGGACCAGAGAACTTATTTATGATTTAGTGACATAAAAAAACATCTTTTTCATTCATTCCTTCTTTCATAAAAACTAAGAGACTATTGTTCACTTCTGTGACACAGTCACTCTGAGTCTCTCAGGGTTGTCTTGAACTTGGGATACCCACGGCACACATGAGGTCCAGCTAGGTCCAGTTCTTTTATGGGGAGGGTTGGGAGTAGTCAGTTGTTATCATCTCTCTCTCCCACTCCAAGCCTCCTTCTTCCTATCCAAAGTGCACATGACTTTATGATGAATGAGGATGAATGAGGTTTTCTGATGCATTTGACAAATGCACTAATTCAGGGTATGAATAACTGTTTTGGTATAATTTCTTTGGTTCTTAGTAATTACGTCTTGGGCTTTTGTCAATGTGTTTTCCTTTACTCCTCACCCTAACTCAAAATCCTGAATTAGGAGGGAAGAGAGAATCCATTGCATGCCCAGGGAACAGTAAGAGCAAAGATATGGAAGTAGAAGAACACAAAACACACTGAGAGTATGATATGCAACTGAGTCTGGTTAGAGACTGGGAGAGGGAATGGTATGACAGAAAGCTAGAGAGCTAGATGATGTTATGTTACAAAGAACCTTCAATGTGAGGCTAAAGAGTTTGGACTTTATTTGGTAGGCAATGGGAAGTCATTGAAGATTTTTGAATAGTTCAATAACATAATCCAGTTTATGCATTAGGAAGACAAATCAAGCAACAATATAGAGGGTAAAGAAGGAAGAGTTTGAAGGACAAGAGAATATAGAGGATGGATTCTAGGGAAGGTACAGGCTGTAGAATAGGACAGCTATAAATAGGCCATTGCTAGAGCCCAAGGGAGAAGTAATGAGAATGATGGTGACAGTAAGTCAATAATCATTTTTTTTAAACATCTACTATGTACCAGGCACTGTACTAAGTGCTGGGGCTACAAAGAAAGACAAAAGATAGTTCCTGATCTCAATGGAGTTCACAGTCTAATGGGGAAAATAACATGGAAACAATTTTGTACAAATAGGATAAATTAGAGATGATCAATGGAGGGAAGGTATTAGCATTAAGAAGAATCAGTAAAGGTTTCTCATAGAAGCTGGGACTTGAAGGAAACTGGGAAAGCCAGGTGGTGGAGATAAAGAGGGAGAATATTCCAGGCAAAAGGAACAGCCAGTGAAAATACCTGGAGTCTGGAGGTGTATCTTATGGAAGAAAGAGCAAGGGAGCCAGTGTCACTGAATCACAGAGTACATGGAAGGGAGATGGGAAAGTACATGGTGGGGGTGGTGGACTGGAACCCAAATGTACAAAAATATTTATAGCAGCTCTTTTTGTTGTGGCAAAGGATTGGGAATTGAGAGGATGCCCATCAGTTGGGGAATGGCTGAACAAATTGTGGTATATGAATGTAATGGAATACTATTGTGCTATAAGAAATGATGAGCAGGCAGATTTCAAAAAACAAAAACAAAACTGGAAAGAATTGTATGAACTGATGCAGAGTGAAATGTGCAGAACCAAGAGAACTTTGTTCACAGTAAAAGCCATACTGTGTGATGACTAACTTTGATAGGTTTGGCTCTTCACAGCAATGCAAGAATCTTAGACAACTCCAAAAGACTCACAATGGAAATTGCTATCCACATCTAGAGAAAGAACTGTGGAGTCTGAATGCAGATGGAAGCATACTATTTTCTCTCCATTTCCTTTGTTGTTTTGTTTTATTGCTTCATTCTCGTGGTTCCTACCATTAGTTCTAATTCTTCTTTACAACATGACTAATGGGAAAATATGCTTAATATGAATGTATAAGTAGAACCTATATCAGATTGCATGCCATCTTGGGGGGAGAAAATTTAAAACTCAAAATTTTATGGAAGTGAATTATAAAAACTAAAAATAAATTAATTATCAAGAAAAACAAACAAAAAAGGAGAAGAAGACTGGAAAAGTAGGAAGGGCCCAGGTAATTGTGAAGGGGTCTGAATGCCAAAGAGAAGATTTTATATTTGATCCTAGAAATGATAGGGAGCCACTAGAATTCATTGAATAGATGGTAAGAACAATAAAAAGAGAAAAATACATGATATGTTGTGGGAATAGAATTGACATGAGTCAATGTCAATTAAATGTTTTTGACCTGGGAAGGGGAAAGAGTCAAAGGTGACTTAGATATCATGTGCATGGATGAAAGAGAATGTATAAATTGACAAGTATCTTCTTAAAGTATTTCTAGCTCCTAGAAAGAACAATCATTGTTTTAATACCAAGACGTTAATCCTTTTTGTCTCTCCTCCAGACTTCCCCCAATGTTCCTCGGCAACTCTAATCTCATACCCTCTCTTTGGCCCTTTTCCCAATACTGCCTTCTTATTTCTGCAATTTCTCTCAGTATTGGACTAAAACTTAGAAGAGAAGACTGAGAGGGCACCTAATTTTTAGAATTCCTAGTATCAATATCCAGGACTTAATTTACCACAAGAACGATACAGATTAAATATTAGGAAGAACTTTCTGAGAGCAAGCAGGTCAAATGTTATTTGTTTGTTTTTTAAGTATGTATATGAAGAACAACGATTCTTCTGCACAATTTTGATGTTTGATGAAACAATTGATGAGAAGCACTTAAAATTTGCAATTTCTGGCTTCTTTTTTCAAATAACTCAATTCAGCAAGCATTTATTAAACCCCTACAGTGTGCAAGACATTATGTGAATACTTGAAATACAAAACCAAAAATTAAAAACTTTCCCTGCCCACAAGAAATTTAAATTCTATTGAGAAAAAGTCAGCTATTATCTCATGTAAGCCTCACAACAGACGTGTAGCAAATAGTGCAAATGTTATTACCCCACATTTTATAGATGAGGTAACTCAGCCTGGGAAAGATGAAGTGACTTTATCAAAATCACACAGATGGTAATTAACAGTACAGATATTCAAATTCAGATCACTTCAGTTCCCTTTGTGCTAGGATGCAGCAAGATGGACGCTGTTGTTAGCCCCTGGGAAAAAGTGAAGATTAGGAAAGAGGAAGGTCTTCAGAATATCCTTTCCATCAGTTCTAATAATAATCGTCACCCCTCTTTCCCCTTTGCTGCTACCCAAATAAAAGGGATGGGTCCTGTCTCTCCTCCCAAAGTCATTGCTTCTTGTCTTCTACCTGTTTACTTCTGTGGTCATAGATATAAAAAGCCAACTCTACTGCATTCTCTAGTCACTTTGAAGAGGTCTATAGGGGACATGCAAGGTATGACTACTATAGACACATGAGACACATCAATATGATAAGCAGGAAAATCTCTAAGTCAGTTAGCATTTATTATGCACCTACTATATGCAAAGCACTATGCTAAGCCCATTGGATACAAAGAAAGGTAATCACCAGTCCCTTCTCTCAAGGAGCTCACAGTCTAGTAAAAGAAACAACTGGATTCAAAAGCATGCATTGAATCACTGTCTTTTTCAGGATATCTGTCAGAGGAGTTGCACATCCTGACATTACAAATGGGGTTCTTTGAATGACTAAGCACTGATGGACAGGATTTTCCTCTTTAAAATACCTGCATTATTCATTATACTTTTAGGCTGGATAAAATGCCCCTGAGCAGACAGCAATTCATAGCACTAAATGAAAAGAAAGACAGAGTTGGGTGTGGCAGCACTTCTGTGGAACCTTCTGTTCCACAGGATCTAGCTGGTGGATCTCCTGAGTCTGAGATTCTGCAGTGCAATAGGGTTAGGAAGGAAGGAAGGAAGGAAGTAAAGAAGGAAGCAAAGAAGGAGGGAAGGAAAGAAGGAAGAAAGGAGCTGTACTGGGACTGGAACTGGCCAGTTGAGTCCCTATTGGGGCAGCTCGCACCACTCACAAGTTGTTTGTCCTTTGTTCTGGAAAAGGACCCTGACATCAGGAAGGTGATGCCATGACTTGCAAGTGAATTAGATTTAAGTGAAAGAGGGCTGTGCAAAGTCACCAGCCTCACTCTCTCCTCTGGAGCCATCTGGGTCCAGTGCAAGATATAGATCAGGATGACTGGAGATGGCCCTGCTGAGTGAGATAGGGAGAGGAGGAAGAAGAAAAAGAGGAAGAGGAAGAGAAAGGGGAGAAGGAAAAGGCCAGGTTGGCAAGTAGAGATGCTGTCCACCAAGCTGACATCCTGATGTTGAGCACTCCTCAGGCTGACTTTGAGGTAAGCCTAGTTGTGGGTGCCTCTAGAAAAAAAATCCCATACGAATCATAAATCATAGACTTGCAAGAAACGTTAGAATCACAGAATATTAAAATTGGAAGGGGTTATGGAGTTCAACCTTTACTTGAACAGAAACTCAAATAGAAATAGGGGCCATAGAAATCCCTGGTGGCCACATATCGACTTAGAAAATCACATATTTACATTATCTATGTTCCATTGTACTTTATTTATTTTGTTAAATATTTCCCAATTACATTTTAATCTGGTTGGGCTTACTCAGGAGTGTCATGGGCCACATGTGGCCTGCCAGTCAACAAAGTGTTTGCTATCTTTGCTTTGCACCATTCTGGCAAGAGGTCTTACAACTTCTACCTGGAGATCTGCAGTGATAGGAAACTCACTTCTTTTAACAGTTGAATCTGCCTTTCTCCTTACTAGCTGCGTGACCTTAGGCAAGTCACTTAACTTCTATTCGCCTCAGTTTCTTCATCTGTGAAAAGGAGATAATAAGAGCATTCACCTTCCAGGATTGTTGTGAGGACCAAATTAGATAATTATTATAAAGCTGTTTAGCATAGTGCATGATACATAGTAAGCATTATATAAATATTAGTTATTACTATAGTTATTATTATTATTATAGTGTTTTCAAGTTTGCAAAGTATGTATATGCATATCATGTGTGTATATATATACATATCAAGTGTGTATGTATATGTATAATGTCATTTGATTTGATCCTCATGACAATCCCATGACATATGTGTTTTTATTACTATAGCATTTTACAGATAAAGAAACTGAGGCTGAGAGAAATTAAATTACTTCCCCAGGTCAATAACATCTAAGATAAGATTCAGTCTTAGCATAGAGTTCCTGATCCATGTCCTCCAAGTTTCTAAGTTCTCTCTCCTCTAGGCTAAACGACCCTAATTCTTTCAACCAATCCTTGTATGGCATGATCTCCAGTTCTCTCTTCACCCTGTTTACCCTCCCATGATACATTATAGCTCAACCATGATCCTCAGAACTGCAGACAATACTCCAGAAATGGTGCTACCATGGCTGAGCATAGAAGGACTATTCTTTCCCCTTCGTTCTGCATACTATGTGTCCATGAACATAGCAGAAAATTGGATTAGCTATCTTGGATGCTCTGCCACACTGTTGACTCATATTAATCTTGAAATAATTCTAAACCCTTACCCTTTTTCCATACGAACTGTTATCTACCCTGACCTTTATTTGCATAGTCAGTTTTCTGAATCCAAGTGTAGGACTTCATATTAATTCCTGCTAAATTTCTTATTAGATCTGGCTTATTATTCTAGCCAGTGGAGATTTTGAATCCTCATCCTGTCCTCTAATCTGTTAACTATCCCTCCTTACTTTTTATCATGTGAGAATTTGATGAAAATTCATTGATGAAAAAATATTCAACTGCTTAGACTTAAGACTAGACCTTGGGATACTCCATTCACAGACTTCCTTCCATAATAATATCAATCCATTAGCCAATATTCTTTTGTACTAATCTTTCAATGAGTTCTGAATCCTCCTCTACTATCATCTAACCCAAATCTTTCCGTTTTGTCTATAAGAATGGGGAACTGTCAAACACCTTGACAAAAACTACATACGCTATGGCTAAGGAATTGCTCTGACCTACCAATCTAGTGTCAAAAAAAGGAAATGAGGTTAGTAAGGCAAGACCTATCCTGATGAATTGCTCACTGTTTTCTCTTCTAGATGATCAGCTGTCAAAAGCCCACCATATAATCACAGAATATTATAGCTGAAAGAAATCTTCAAGATCGTCGAATCTAATACCCTCACCTTACTGGAAAAAGATCTAAAACCTAAAGAAGGTTGCCCAAGGGCACACAGATAATTAATGACAGAGGCTGGGACTAAAATCTAAGACTTCTAACTCTTTGTCCCATGGTCTTTCTGCTACAAACAACAACAAAAACCAGGTAACTTAAACAAACTGCTTCTACAAATTGATCTATATGTTGCATTTGAGATGAAAAAAAAAAAAAGAATCAAATAGCAAAACTATGAAGAAGCAGTTGTAAATGTTGGTTCACACGTGTATCCCAGGATTTGTAAAACATGAAAATAGGCTATCATGGGAGATTGTTGAAAAGATATACATTTTTAATCAAAAGGGAAAACATCTAATTTAAAAAAAAATTATTGGCCAGAAAGCAGGAGGATAGATTAGTTCTTTCTACTCCTGTAGTACCATTTTCTGTATTTAAAATATCACGGACCCTCCATTTTTCCATCAAAGGGTTCTTAAAATGTCACTTTCCCCCCAAAGTTTTCCTTGACCAATAGGAAGTAAAGTAATTATTTGTTTCACCCCAACTGCTTAATTGGCATCAAAAAACCAATACAAATACTAAACTCTACATAGAGTGTAAATTTTGCTTATTCATGGATGACTCAATTGTTACTATTGCATCATCTTTGTTGTACAATACTCTATTTCAACAACTTTTTATGTGCTTTTTTTCCATGGACTATTAAACTTCTACATAGTGGGATCAAGTTAACCTGTTAGTATAACATCTAAACAACATAGATACTATGTACTATTTAGATAATTGATAGATATTATTTCATAATAATACTGATGCACAGCATAGAGAAAGATACATATGGAGTCCAAAATCACTCCTAGAATTGGTCATTATTTCACTGAAACATGGGCAATAGAGAACAAAAAGTCAAAAATGGCAAAATACATTAAATTCACTGAACCATTTCAGGCCACATCTGAATGAAAAACTACATGTTTTTATGAACCTTTAATAAAAATGTTCTAGTTTAAAGAACACCTATGGGGCAGCTAGGTGGCACAGGGGATAGAGTGCCTGCACTGAAGTTGGGAGGACCTGAGTTCAAATATGGCCTCAGACTAAACGCTTGACACTTACTAGCTCTGTGATCCTGGGCAAGTCACTTAATCCCAATTGCCAAAAAAAAAAAAAAGAACACCTATTGTATTTATTTAGAAAAACTATAAAAATAAAAATGTCACAAAGGTGAGAATAATCTGAAAGGGGAAGAATGTTTAAATCTGATGGGATTTTTGCTTTATTCATATTCTCAATTTGTCATTTCAAAAATTGAGCATTGTTTCTTTGTTCTTAAAGATTTTCTGAAAGTGTTATTTGAGGCTAAGTTATGAACCTAGATATGAAATGGAAATGGAACTTATAATCACAATAAATTTGAAGTATGTTTTAAGTATGAAAGTTAAATAATTAAACCTTGGGGAAGTTAGAGAGATACACAACACAGAAATACAAAGAACACCCCTTGGAACTGAAGAAGATAAAGTTGAAGGGGAAGAGTCAGAGAAAAACATGGATGTGAGCATGTATGTGTGAATGTGTGTGTGTGTGTGTGTGTGTGTGTGTGTGTGTGTGTGTGTGAGAAACAGAGACAGACAGACAGAGACACAGAGAGAGTTTTTTCAGGTGTATATTATAGGCTAAATAGATTCCACTTCGATTGGACCCTCTAAGTTACTGTGACAGAGGGTAAAGAGAGGTGGAAAGGAAAACTTTGAGTGACATTTTTGACAACAATTTACAGAAATAACAATTTGACAGAAGAGGCCATCATAAATATAAGATCATCTCAGGCATGAATAGGATTCTCCTTAACGTAAAAAGTATGGAGCATATGTATGATTCAATTCGGGTTGAAGAGAAGAGACAGGTTGGGGAGGTATTAAAGAGCGATTTTTTCATTGGTCAAGGTAAAGAAGTAGTATTAATTTAAATGTTGGACATTTTTGGATGTTCTGGGATATTTCCTTCTGACTCTTTTTATATCTCTCTCTAGGCTGAGTGGATATGCTGGCATGTAACTAATAACCTCCCAAAAAGGCTAGTATAACTATTAATACTGTTTGTTTCTATGTCAATATCAAGATTTATTTACCCTCCAGATTGTCTGTTGACCTCACTCTTGCTTCATCAATACAAGCTTCACAGATCAACAAATCTTCATATTGACAGAAAAGACTAGTCAATATCTTATTATTATTTAATAAGAATTTCATTGTCAGAGCCCCAGAGAGAATAAACATCAGTAGGAAAGCTTCCATGTAATATTATAAGTATTGCTTTAATTTGAAGCTGAAAAGGGAAATATTCTGCTTTGAGTTTTCAGTACATTGGGGGGCATAGAAACAGTTGGAACAAGATAGCTATCCCAAAATGTTCTCAGAACAGTATCACCATGTGAAGCTACAACATGTTGAAAGACATTTAAACTGAACAAAATAGATTTTTTTTTAGTGCCACTATTGATATACAAATGCTAGGTATATTTTACTGTATCTGCTGACTGACTGATACATCAATTTCAGGGTCTGTGATTTAAGCAAATTGTTGTCAGTGGTATCATTTCTTCCTTTTGATGTGTATATGTATTTCCCCCCTCCCCAAATTGTCTCTTTACAGAGAATAGAGTATTATAAATTGAGACAGGACATAGATATGTATGTGTGTGTGTATGTGTGTATACATACATATATACATATATATACACATATATGCATATGTGTGTATTTATATATATATATATATATATATATATATATATATATATATATATATATAATGTCAATTTAGCTTGAATATTCACTCACAATTGCAAAAAGAAAAGTTTGATAAGAATGTGAGTATCTGGGAATCATTCACAAAAATTCCAGAGATAACTTTTTAAAAATCTGCTTGTGCTTTTTTTTCATCATTTAAGCATTTTCATTTTTTAAAGCAACTTCTCCTTTTCAAAATATCTAAGCAATATTAGGTTTTATGTCAGGCTGGATGATTCTGAAAGGAAGTGTCAATTTATCCAATGAAAAATCTTTTCTTTTCCTTCCTTCCTTCCGTCCTCCCTCCCTCTCCTCCTCTCTCTCTCTCTCTCTCTCTCTCTCTCTCTCTCTCTCTCTCTCTCTCTCTCTCTCTCTCTCCTTACAGAACCTCAGATCCAAAAGTGCCTTTTCCATAAAGAAGAAACTGATCAGTCTGCATTCAATTGATATATAACCTTTTTTTTAAGGCAATTGGGGTTAAGTGACTTGCCCAGAGTCACACAGCTAGTAAGTGGCAATGTTTGGTCTGAGGCTGGATTTGAACTCAGGTCCTCTTGAATACAGGGTCAGTGTTCTATCCACTGTGCCACTAGCTGCCCTTGCATTCAGTTGACATCAAGAGATGTTGAATGCTTTAAAATTAAAAACCAATTAACCCCTAATGTCCTTACCATTCAAATTCCATCATTTCTTCATCACCTTCCTTAAATAACTCTAAACTAAGTCTTCATCACTGTTTGTCTGAAGGAGTAGACTTTTCCCCCTCATCCTTCTCTGCTATTTCATATTTTCTATTTTCCCCTCAATTTATTGCATATTACTGTTTATATCTAATTCAGTTTTTCAAGGTAAGGAATTACTTATTTATGTGTATTCTCTTTAAATGTAGCAAAATGTATTCTTTATATTTTGTAGATGTTAACTAGAAATAATCTTGAGACTAGCAAACAACACAGTTGCACACTAGAGATGGCTAAAGATGACCCAAAGAAACCATAAGGCAAAATGTCTGCTTATGCCTTCTTTGTACAAACATACTGTAAGGAGCATAAGGAAAAAAAAAATCCTGAAGTTCCTGTCAATTTGCATATTTTTCAAAAAGAAGTGATCAGAAATATGGAAGAATATGTCTGGGAAGGAAAAATCCAAGTTTGATGACATGGCAAAGTCTTATAAGTTGCAGTAAAACAGGAAGATGAAGGATTATGGACCAGTTAAGGGGGGGGGGGGAAGGCATCCTAATGCTTCCATGGATTCCCCATCTGGCTTCTTCCTATTATGTTCAGAATTTCACCCTAAGATAAAATCTACAAACCCTGGGATATCCATTGAGGATGGTGCAAAGAGAAAAAAAATTGTTGAAATGTGGAATAATCTGAGTAACAGTGAAAAGCAGCTATAACAAAAAGGTAGCAAAACTGAAGGAATAGTGTGAAAAGGATGTTGCTGATTATAAGGCCAAAGGAAAGTTTACTGGTGCAAAGGGAACAGCTAAAGCTTCCTGGAAAGAAGTAGGAGAGGAGGAAGAAGAAAATGAGGAAGATGATGATGAATAAAACTATATTCCTCTTAAATACCATACAGTTGAGGAAACACTAAAGCAACTTCACTGATTTAATGTCTACTGCATTTGTAGCATTTAACCTTTAAAATTGGAAACAGGTACTCTAGACATGTTACTCGGTTTATGTGTCATTGATATAGGTGTTATGAGCACCTTGAAACTGTATTAAGTTTAACATATTTCCAAACATTTTTAAAATGAAAAGAAATTTAGCGTTTTCTTCTCTGTGTGCATTTTGCTCTTGTTATAACAAAACATTTAAAAAAGTTACAGGCTTTTGTGTGTGATAATTGTGGTTATTGGTTAGAAATCCAGGTTATAAACTTACACTCTCGCTATATATCTGGAGGGGAGGGGTATATACATATCTCCACACACCCACATATATGTGTGTGTGTGTATGTGTGCAGTGTGTGTTCATATGTACTAGACAAATTCTTCTGATAAATATTTGGAATTATGACACCTTAGAAAGGGAAAATTAATTTGGATTTTTCATTAGGTGCCATGGCCCAAAGCATGCACTGTTAGAGTAGCTTTACATGATGATTGTCCGTCTAGCTTAAAGGTGTTATTTTGTATATAGTGAAATAAGTCTGCTGCCATTCTTAGATGTGGCAAGGGGGTAGGATTTCAGCTGGCATGAAAAGTGTTTTTTTGGTTGTGGTTGTTAAATGGTGTTGTTTTAAAATGGAAACTTAAAAAAAACCTAAAGGGACAGTGCAGCAATGAAAATTAAAACACATTCTGTACCTAATATTTGGAACATTTTTGTTGATTTTTGTGTATGTTTAGAATTCTAAAATGTTTTCCAAGCTAAATAAACAGCATTAACATTTTTAAAAAGAAAGAATCTTAACAACTGAAAACTGCTTGTCATAGTTTTGTGTATATGGTTTAAAATAAATATGAAGGTTGAAGAACCCCCAAAGCAGGATTTTCTCAAAGACGTTGTGGGTATCTTTCATCAGATAAGTCTTTTAAAACTTGTAATATAGACTGTCAGAAATCAAAACCCTATACAACAAAATTGGTTAGATATTCTCATTTCAAATTTGATGGGAGCCCACCCTGGCTCTGTTTCAAACATTTCTACTTTTGTTGTGTCAGGTTTGTGGTGCCTGAACTCTCATTTAGTCCACTGGAGAAACAGTCAGAGTAAAGCCTCATATTCAGAGTTCATGACTATGGTTCCTAGTATAGTCATACATATTCATATCTCTCAAAATAATTTGCAAGCCAAATTCTTTTGGCTTTCTTCACCCCATCAATCTTATAATTAATAAGGTTGGTTCTCCTGTTTCACTTTCCCCCCTGAAAGAAAAGATGAATGAAATAAAGATTCATCCTGTAAATTTAAATAGGAGTTCACATTGCTGATTAAAAGCTGATGGTATCATCTAATGGTATTTCAGTTTTTTCTCTTTCAAAATATAAAAAAGAGAGAGATAAGAGGAAAAGAAGCATTTCCAGATGTGGTGGTTTGGGCCTTATCTGAATAGCTTTGTTTTATGCTTTAATATATCTAAACAGCTTTGTTATCTACTAAATAATATATAAGAAAATGTTGGAATCAGATGTTAGCTTTAACCTTTGTCTTAGCATATTTATACTTGTGAATTGATTTCTTAGTTTGTTGTTGAGAGCTAGGCACTGAATACAACATTTTGTTTTCTGAACTCTGAGTTAGAATGAATATTTCTCGAACTCTGCTAGTGGATTTCAGTGGGAGGAGGATGGGATAGAGGAGGAGAATTTTCAAGATGGTATATGGAAAGTTTCTTTCAAAAGCTTCCAAAAGTCAATAATTATGATGCTGCTGCCTTTTGAAGTAAAGTGATAGCTATGTTTCTAAATTTAGTTGGAAGGATATGATAACCATATAACCATTAAAGGGGGCACACAGCACAAAAAAAATTTTATAAATAAATGTTATGTAGGATTTGCTGTAAATTGTCTGCTTTCACTGGATTTTCTAAGATGACTTAGGGTAAGGCAGGAAAATCAAATTGAACTTGATTTGGAAATAAAACTTTGATAATTGAGCTAAGTAGCTTGAACTTGTCAATCACCTGTGACCTTATTCTATTTACACATCACTTAAACATTCAAAAGTCATAGGGCCCAGAGATGAGTTTCAGAGCATAAACAGAGCAGCCCTGACTCAGTTATATGACATGACCCTTTTTGAGCAGTTTGTTTAACTTGTATTAAAATGGAGAGAACTAGGTAAACAACTGTTTTGAGCAGATGTTTTAACTTTTACACCTGGCACTTGCCTCTAACTCCTTTTAGAAAAACACGTCAAAGCACAGAATTTGTGAGTGTGTTTGTGTGTTCACTATGATAAACTGAGATCATACTGTTAGAGCCTCTGCTTAAGAAAGGGTTTTGAAAACCAGCCTTAGAAGACTTTAAAGTTTTCTTTTGCCTCGAAACTTACAGGTAATGTGTCCAAACACAAAGGGCAGTGAAGTCCTTTACCTGTACCTGATCACAATTAGAAAAAAAAAAGTTTTTTTTCTTTACACTTGTATTTTTGTGTGACTATAAAGGTATGGTTTATTGCCCTGGGAAAATGCTTAGTACTTCTTTTCTCAAAGATCAAGATATTATTGTAAGGGAGGAGTAAGTCCAGCCCTTTGGCTAAGGTTGCTTACTTCTCCTCAAATTAGCTCCAGCCACCTTTTTCAGGTGTTGCAAAGAAAGTGAGAGAAAAGACGAGAGTAGGAGGAAATGGGGGAGGGAACTTAGGGGAGCTGTAAGAATGCCTCTTTTCTGGTCGCAAAGAAACCTCTGCAGCAACACTGGTTTGGTGGCTCCTCGGTTTCTGGTTTCTGGCCTGATAGTTTACGAGGCAAGGGACTTTTCACTCTTGCTCACACCCAGAGGTTTCCAAAGCTTCCCCAAGCTAGGGAGAAACCTTGAGCACCGTGAATGGGTAATAGGGTTTCTTTCTTTCCATCACCTTAACTTCTCCTCATTCTCTACATTCTTCACACGTAGAGCCTGACCCCCTCTCTCCCCTCAGTACTCCAGCGTCCTTCTTTTGTGTTTTAAAGATCGCTCTTCTACTCATGGCCTTGCAGCCCCTAGAGACCGACTGAATAAAAGAGGGCAGAAAAGGTCGAACTGCCTAAGGACCTAAGTGAAAATCCGAAAGGACAGGAAAAGCAACCCCGTCCAAGTTGTAGTCTTACCCTCCACTCCTCTCCATCCGGAGGACGGACACACGCACGGAGCTACGGGCAACTGCGGGCCTGGGCAAAAGCAGAGTGCGGGGCCAGAGGCACCAGTGATTGTTTCCCTGTAGATTCCAGGAAAAGCAGTCTGGAGACCTGGACAGCAGGGCGAGCAGTCACTGGCCTAAACAGCTTGGGGAAGTGGGAGTGGGAGTGCAGTTGGGGTAAGAGGGCACGCTGGAGGCAGCGCTTTCTGAGAGGAGAGGGACTAGCTTGCCTCCGCCTCATCGTGTTCACAGATTCCCAGTAGATGGGAAGCGCCTTTCTAGCTGCTGTTAGCTGCTGCTCCCCTGATCCTAGACACCTGAGCGCCCCCAGCCACTTCCCGCGGTCCCTTGCACCGACTGACTGTGTGCCTAGCTGGGGTGACGGGCGGGCGGGCTTCGGAGTACACCATGGCATGAGCGGTCAAGGGCAGAGCAGAGAGATGGGGAGAGTGGTGTGAGTAGATGCTATGCACAGAAACACACATATGCGCGCGCGCATACACACACACACACACACACACACACACGTCACGCGTAGGAAATGCATCTACAAAGCACCTGATACTTTGTGATGTGAGCAGAGCTCCGGGTGTCAAAACAGAAGCATGTAGTTGCACTTTTCCCACTTGGAGTGTATTTTGCATTTGGGGTTTGTTCGGTTCCTTTTTGTGGAAGGGAGGGAGACACACGAGGGTGCATCCTGCTCCAGGAGGATCAGTGTGAAAAGCTGCCTGTTTGTGTACAGGCGCTCTTGTGCAGATGTATAATTAATTGCACGACTCCAGAGGTGCGTCTGTGGATGGCTATCAGTGCAGATGTTTTCTACTAGAAATTCGTGGCGGGGAGGGGGGCACCAACACCACTTGTCCAGCTCTATGCAGATGAACCAGCACACACACACAGAGAGAGAGAGAGAGAGAGAGAGAGAGAGAGAGAGAGAGAGAGAGAGAGAGAGAGAGAGAAATCTTATGAAGATAGTTATCAGCCACATCAAAAGTGAAGCAATGCTCCCTGGACTGCCAGATATTGCCTTGGCACTCTGGAGTCACAAACATATTTTACAGACTGATACCTAAATCCGAGGATTCCTTTTAAAACTCCCGCCGCTCCCCCCGCCCCTTCCAAATATCCTCTTTATTTGTCTGCTTCACGGTACTAGCTTTCCCTCTTGGAGATGCTGGGAAATCAGGTTAGGGATATGAGAACATCAGTGGTCTCCTGTAGCCCTTGTTTGGGTTTCCTCCTCGGGGCCCCAGCAATTTTTCCTTTACCCATCATTCCAAGGTGGACTAAAAGAGCTGACCTTCTTATTTCTTATCAGCAAGTCTATGGACTAATAGGCTTTCATCTAGTTGAAAATGCAGGAATTTCAGCAGTGGACACTGGTCTTGTCTTTAAAAAAATGATTAAAATAATTTGTTATTTTTTAATAGTCATGTTTGTCTAACCTTGTGCTTTCGGGCAAAGTTAAGTGAGAGCTGAAAATTAGCCGGATAATTTTGGAGAAAACAAATAACATGTCTTGTTGAGGGTAGAATAGGATTTCTTTTGGCCTGAGTTTCCTAGAAGAGTTCCCTAAAGCGATCTAAAGATCTTCATTGTGGTTGGGCAGATATAGACATAGATTTTGAACTTCAATAAAATGTATTCTGAAGCAGTCCTCTGGACTAAATCACCCCTCCTCAATCGAAAGTGGCAGAAATACATATACACAAGAACAGGAAGATGCAAAGAAAAGTGTGAGGATGGAGTATAAGAGGGAAAAAAAGAAAGTTTTCTTGAGGGCAGAGGTCTTTTTACAGTCTGCACCACCACTCGCAACCTTCCACATCCCCCTCCCCCGCCCCCCTGTGCATCTCGCAGAATAGATTTGGCTCATATTTCAGCTTGTCTCTGCCAGTCTTCTCCCGTCCCTGGAGCTCAAATTCATTCCAACGGTCAGTTCTGTCCTCTCCTTATAATTGCATTCGAACCTGGGGAAATAATTGCATTAGAGTAGATTACTTATAACAGGCAGTTATCCATCTTTTCCGATTTGACAGAAGTTTATTAAACACACAAACATAAAAGCACAATCCTTAGTGGCTAGGATCTACAGAATGGCTTAAATAAGAAAATTAAAATAATGCTTTTGAAATTGAACAGTGAATACGTAGTCTTATTTTAATAAACTTCAAAACCTACCTCTAGGCTCGTGAGAATATAGTCACATTCAGCTCCTCTGCATTCCCCCCCCCCAAATAACTATAATGGCAATTGAATAACTAAGAATTTATAAAACTCTCCCAAGTCCTCCTTCCAACCCCCCCCAACTCGCTCACACCTCTTTTCCCAGTTCTTCGTAGAGCTTTACTAAGTGCTCACGTGTCAAAACAACCGTAGCTCATACCTATCTAGTGCTGCCCCTGGCTTTTGGCATTGAGTACACTGTAAAAGAAAGGAGAGTAGGAAATAGTGGTGGAGAGTGTGAAAGAGGGAAGAAGGTGCAGCTGTGGAGTACTTGTCAGTTTCCAAAGTTCGGGCAGGTATCTAGATACGAGCTCCAAAAGCACGTGTTAAAAAAATCTACACAGGCAAACACACCTTGATTGAGAGTGCTATCTGTATGTCGTTTTACATTAGATCCTGTTTGAAACTCAGTGAGACCTGTGGGTTCTGTCTACTAGGAAGGAGTGTTATGAGTACTATCCCCGATAGTTTCTCTATATCCTTGATATTGCCCAGAAAATAGTGTATTGTTACTCTTAACTTCAGATACCTCCTGAATTTCTCGAAGGAACAAGTTGTACACCTATCTAAGACTGGTTTCAGGCCGAATCCCCTGTACACACTGATAGTGCTGGGGATTCGAGTTTAAACAGCTATCTTTGGGGAATCTACCTGGGTAGAAGATTAAACTAAATTCAACTTCATTTCACGCTCAAGGTAAAGCAAGTTGCCCTAAGGGGCCAAGGTGAATATCCAGTTGTGCGTGTGAGCTGGGTGGTGTGGGAAAGGTTATCTCCAATTCATTTTAAAATTACAGAACTAACCCATTCGAAATGTCTGAACATTCAAACTGTCTAAAGTCAATCTTTGACATTCATTTTCCTTGTTGTCTACAATTTTCACAGTTAGCATTGGAAGGTAACTCCTAGAATTTCTTTTAAAATATTTTATATGAAACACTTTATTAGCTTTGTTCCTCTTAATACAGAATGTTTATTTCCGCAAGTTTCTCCAAAATGCCCACTTAGCTCTTAGAAAGAAAAAAAAAAGAAGAAAAAAAAAGAATGAGAGAGAAGAAAGGGGAAGAAAGAGAGAAAGCTTTTGCATAGTTTTTCAATGGCATAAAGAAGTCTTTTAGGTGCAAAGATGCACTGTTTACATTTTTTTGACGGGATGCCGGGGGAAAGGGAGATGATCCTCCTCCCTCCTCCCCCTCCCTCTTTTCCCTCCTAAGCCTGGTAAAAGCATTTTGTTTTTATTTGCAACAAAAGAAACCCCGCCCTCACTCCACCTTCTTCCTTTCTGCGCCCCCCCTCCCCAGCAGTCAAATACTCAGTGCGGTGGGGTTACCTTGAGGCAGCGAATGCTAGAGCATCTTAGAGCCCTTTGAAAGGGACCTCAGAGTGGGTCCATTGTCAAATATCCGTTTCTCCTCCGGACAATTTATATTTGAAAGGGTAAAAAAAGGATAGAAGGGGGAAGCATAACAAAACATCAATGAATGATTGCGGTAAAGTGAACTAATGTGTGGTTTCAGGCATTGAAATACGTGTCCTTGCAGATATTTTTTTTTAATCCCCTTAACCTTTATATATTGGTTAGTGAAAATCATAAAAAAAAAAATGCTTTTCAGAGAAAAGGTGAAAATTAAGAGATTACCTTGCATTGAGTATGCTGGGGGGTTTTTTGTTGTTGTTGTAATTTTCTGATCTTCATTTCTCTTGATGCAAAGTAGAAAGATATCAGCGGAAGTGTCAGGAGCTAAGCAGCCTGTTTTCCATCCGCTATACTGGGGCGCCTCTGATTCGTAATTTTATTTCTTAATTTTTATTTTTTCGCTCTGTTGTCCTTCCTTTTACACATAGAGCAAAATCAAACAGATAAAAAACAAATGAGGAAAGATCCCAGTTGTGAGCTGATTTTGTTGCCACAATAAAGAGCAGACGGTCTTAAAAGCCATTTGAGATGACAATGGTTAGTGATCCCATTCTTCCCACCATAATCTTCAAGTGGTTTAAGATTAATGATAGGAAGTGTTTTAGTAAACGCTTCCAAAGGACGTCGCCAAGATAATTTACTTAAAATGTTGACCAGGCTGTTAAGTGTTTATTTAAAAAATAAATAAAAAACCAAACGGAATTGTGTTAAATATAGTGAGCACCGAACATTTTCCCAATCTAAGGGACATTCACTTCAAGGGTTCCCGGTCGGAAATATTATTTATGCTTTGATCATTTATTTACAATTGAAATCAGTACTCTTGCCCCAACTCTGTCGCCGCCACCACTCCTAGAAGACTAGTGTATTTTTGAGTACACTATTCCTCACCTCATCCTCAAATTAAGAAATTAGGTTGGAAGGCTAGAAAGATTCCTCCCAGTTTAGTGTTTATATTTCTGTAGGTACTGAAGCTGAGAGTGTTTTTTGAAATCATGGGGGGGGAAATCACCCTTGAAACAACAAATATTGAACTTTTCTTAAGTTAACACGATGACCTTAGAAGCTTTTATTGTTTTATTTTTTAATGTAATAAGAATTTGCCTTTTGTTATATGCCATTGCTTTGCAAGCTGGGCTACATGCTTTCATCGGGTCTCAATCCCTTTCCTGTGTCTGGCAGTTCTCTTCTGGAAGAGTAGGTAGATGGTAAGAAGAAGGAAAGGAAAGAGAAAGGAGAAGAGGAGGAGGAGGAGGAGGAGAGATTTTAAACAAATACTGTCTTGTTATATTGGAAGGAATGAAAGTAAAGAAATACACTTCTCCATCACCCTGTGCGCACCCCACCCTTTCTTTCTCTTCTCCTACCCCCAGTTTCACTGTAAGATTTTTCACCAACTTTTGGGATGCTTAGTGAATAAAATGCTGCTCAGCATTACAGATTTACAAAGTGCATTTGAGCTTCTAGCTGCTATCTGAAGATTTGTGTTTTTAAAATCAGGTTAAAGCTGTCTCTTCAGACTTTTCTGGTAAATGTGGCGATTAAGCAGGTGATAGTACTTGGGGTGTTTTGCAATCATTCAATCTGATCACTGAAGTTTTTCAGGTATTTTCTGAAGACATTTGTGCTATTTAATTGTCATAAAGTGGGGTGAATACAAATTGGAAATCTGAGGAATCACTTCAATCCACTGGAAGGAATAGGGAGGAAATAACCATACTGAATTTTAAAATGACCTGCATCTCCCTTCAGTGAACTTTAGCAACAATGATGAGGAAAATTGCTGGAGACATTTTCGGCTAATTTTGTTGTGTTGCAATAAAATTTTGGGTTCCTGTATTGAGCTGATCAACATTAATATTATCCTAGAATAACACATGTATTCACAGGAAAAAAAAAGATAAAGGGGGAAAATGAACTAAGTTTGGAAGGAATTCTCTCCCTGGAAATGGAAATATTCCTGTCAATGAAAGGTATTTTCTTGCCGGGCAGAGAAGACATTAAATAGAAAGGGATAGTTTGAATCTCTCCAGGCACTCTCAGTGATAAAACGGAACATGTTCTTAGGGAGTTTTATTTTGCAATGATGTAAAATATTATTTTATATAGACTGTATGCTCTCCTGTGACATACTTGAAATACAGTAATAATATTTTTTAACTGTCTTGAAATCTGGGTTTCTGAATCTACAGCTTGGCAGCTCAAAAGAAAAAAAAACGCAGACAACAATAGGAATAAACAGAGAGCAAAGAGATTTAGAGAAAGAGTCCATTTTCTAAGTAGTTGATAGTTTAGTCCCTAGAGACCAAGAAAAGGTCTCTCTCTCTCTCTCTCTCTCTCTCTCTCTCTCTCTCTCTCTCTCTCTGTTCTCTCTCTCTCTGTCTCTCTCTCTCTCTCTCTCTCTCCTCTCTCTCTCTCTCTCTCTCTCTCTCTCTCTTCTCTCTCTCTCTCTCTCTCTCTGTCTCTCTCTCTCTCTCTCTCTCTCTCTCTCTCTCTCTCTCTCTCTCTCTCTCTCTCTCTCTCTCTCTCTTTGTCTCTCTCCTTTCTCTGTCATCATTTATTCATCTAAATGTCCAGCCTTGACAGGGATATTCTCCTGCTGTGGGCTCTGCCGAGGGACGGGGGTGGGGGAGCAGTCGAAGGGGTAGTAGCTTTGGAAAGGCAAGAAAAAAAATTCAGTCTATGATCATTTGACTCTCGGCTTCTGCTTCGAGGAACAGCAGGGGGCGCTCTGATGTTGTGTCTCGACAAGGCAGCCAAGCCAGCCAGCAGAGATAATACATAGACTTTCAATGCACGCAGATGATTTAAAAAATAATAATAATTACATATATATTTTAATGCAGTTCCTAAACCTTCAGCAGCTATCCCACTTGGGTTACTTACACTTCGTCTAAAATGTTTAACTTTACTGTCCTTACCTAGTTACCGGGCTTTTATAGCCTATTCTTCTCATACAAACCTCTTTCAATCTACATATATGCAGAATATATGTATAATACGTCTCCCTTGCCCTGTAATGTACATTAATGCAACTTATTAAATACGACGATGAATAGTCAACATTTTTTTCGCCTGTTAGTTCCGCTGATCCAAGCAGGATTTATTTGCAGATCCAACGTCCTCAAGCCATAATGCGTGATTTCTTTTCCTTAAATAAAATTGGTCAAATGTTGACAACCTTTAAGCCAATCTAACACTCAAGATTAGTGATGGGAAACTAATGAGAAAATATCAGATCGTCGGGCCTGGGGGCTGCCAATTAAATCTTAGCTGATTGAAAAATAGAAGCAGGCTTGGGGTGGGAGCAGCTCTAGGATTAACTTTAACTTCTTTTTTTTTTAAGTTGAGCCCCCCCCACCCGCCCCCAACACACCCCATAACCTATGCTTCCTCGCATAACAAACCCCTCCACACACTCTCTTCCCCACCCCCACTCCAATCCTAAAAGCCAAACGTTATTTCTCTGGATATTTCAAGAGATTCAATCAGGATGATCACTTCTTGCACGGTAAATATTAGGCCTTTAAGCAACGTGATTTAACTAATTAGAAAATTTACATCATTAAGTCTCGGGGAGAGAAAAAAGAGAAACAAATCTGTCAGTCATTTTAAAGGAGACAGGCACTATTGAAGTGTGAAGAAATCGGCTCTAATTCAAAAAGGCAACCGGGCAGAAAAAGCCCTCAACATTACCCTGCTAGTTATTAATCAGAAAGGACTCCCTTTTTCCCTGTTTCCTTCTTGTCCCTTACTTCCCCAGCAGAGTTTTAGTTCAGTTTTTCTGCCAGTCCTCCATGTTATATTAATGACGAGGATTTGTCTATTCAAAGATTTTAATTTGAAAATGTTTCTATATGAGGAAACCAGAATCCTCGGTGGGGAATCTCAAAATCACCTCTTTTCCAGACAAATAAACCTGATGTAATGAACACAACATTCTCTTCCCCCCCCTTCCCTTTCCATTAAGTTCCTATTTTGAAACCTGCTTGGTGAGAACTAGATCGTCTTTGTGTTCTCCTCCCCTCCTCCTCCTCCTCCTTGCACCCCCTCCCCCCAACCAAGAAAGTTGGTTTGAAAGGGGGGAAAAATACAAATACATTAACAAAGCCCCAGCTCAGCTCGTTGTTTTTTTTTTTTTTAAGGAAAAAAACAAAAGTCTACAGTTGCGGCTTTTACGCCTAGGCATCAAGGAGTGGGGGAATTGATAAAGGTGAGTCCAAAAAGGAAAGATGAACTATTAGTTTTTCCCACCTATATACACTATCCAGTGTATTGTGGGATTAGAGGGAGAGGGTGAAAGGCGGGTGGAGAGGCAATTACTTTAAAATGCATTGTGAGCCAATGCGCCTTTTTTTTTTCCTTAGCTCTTTTCTCTTCCACGGACTAGTTTAGAAAAAACAGCATTCAAATGTCTCCTCCCCTGAACCCTTAGTCAGGCCTTTGCCCCCCCCCCAGTACTTCATACATACATACATCCTTCCTTCGAACTCCTTTCATCCCAAGCAAGCTGAAAGTTGGTCTCTACCAAGTTGGAAAGAACACTGCGGGCACGTCCTCCAGGATACCAAGGACCTTTCTGGCAGCCTCGAAGATCCCCTTTGGACCTTAAGTTTAGGAAATGGGATGGCGTACCTTAACTGAGTGAATTCTTTATATGTTAAAAGAGGTCCCAAAGTTTTCTTCACTGTCTCTATTTTATTCCTTCCCTATTCCCCTCAATGTATGTAACTTCCACATGTGATCTAAGGATTCAATGTAACTTCGGCTCCCAATTCTTCTACTTACCTTGCTCTTACAGAGATTTTTCACTAGCCTCTGTTTACTATCAAGTCCCTAATCTTGCATCTGTATAGCTTTGTACAGTTACGTAGGTAATGCATATGATTGCCAATGATGTCCAATCATTTAGTGCCAGAACAACATTGTACGTGGGTTTTCCTGGTTTTTCCTTTGGGTTAGAAAGGTGAGAGCAGCAGAGGTGAGCCATTAACGCAACTACAATTAATTTGTGGGATGGATGCTCGTGGTCAGTAGCACATGTGGAAACAGAAGCACATCTGTAAACACTGAACACTACAGAGAACTCCTGCAGACTATTCGAGAAAGAACTCAACGCGGACATAAAGTAGTAGAGTTAAGTCGGCCACACAGCTTCGAATATAAATTCGAATTATGTAGGAGTTGGGGAGGGGGAAGCAAAATACACGATGAGGCTGTTTGAAAACTCTAGGATGCTCCTCAATGAAAACATTTTCTGGTCGTCGTCAAAGCAGATGGAGTCCAGTGCGCTGTCCCTCTGAGAAAAAGTGGACTGAAATGGACACTTTGTCACTTTCAGGAGGCGGGACCAGGAGAGGTGGAAACACACAAGACAATGGCCTTTGGCAATGGAAAGATCTCTTGGCGAGGCTCACCACCCGCCCCCCTCCCCACCTTTGTTGCCTTGGTTTGGTTTGAAACCATCTACTTTTCTGGGAATGGCAGGGGGAGAGGGAAAGAAGAGGAGAGGGGGTCGGGAAATACTAGAATCAGTCTCCTCCAGGATCTACTCCAACGCGGAGGATTATAATAAAGTTTATAGCGCCTTTAACAACTCACAAAATAAAGCATTAAAATTCCCTTTAATTGAGAAAAATATTGATTTTTTTTTAACTCTAGAAAAAGCGAAATCGTAATTTAACTGCAAACTTTTAGGGGAAAGATTATGGGTATAACTGCAGCCATATTTATGAATATGCCCTTTATATGGATGCAAAATCCCATCTTTAATTGAGCTACTTTATGAAGCGATAAAAACAAAAGAAAACCTGACAGAGAAATGGTGTTAAAAAAAAGAACCAAGGTAATTTTCTTTCTCAGTTTGTGAAACATATAAGCAGCTGCCTTACTTTCCTGAAACGGGAAATAGACCCTTCTCCTCCCCCCTCAAAAAAAGAAAAAAGTGGGAGGAACGAAAGTATGAAAAGAATGAAAACAATGGAAAATCACAGACCTGTATAAAATCAACTCAACTGCAAATCCGTTGATAGACTTTACCAGGGTAAGGATGAAACCAACACATTTAGAGAAACATGGTCTGGAGCAAAATTGCAAACTTCTTTTAATGTACCTGACCTGGTTCTATTTTCTTACTCTGTGTGTGTGTGTGTGTGTGTGTGTGTGTGTGTGTGTGGTTTTTGGGGGGGCGGAGGGGAGCGGGATTCATTGGTGGATGGGGGAGCAAGGAAGAAATCAGGCTTTCTGTGTTATTTCTGTATCGGTTTTTGGTATTATGGAGGAGTAAAGAAGTTTTTGTTTGGTGGTTTTTTCATTGATCAGTCACTCCGAGCTAATGTAATTATCCTCATCAATAGGAGGCTGCAGAGAGAATCATTATGTGGGTGACATTGATAAATGATCACCCAAGAACGGCCCTCTCTTGGGCAACCCCCACATCTGACCCTCCCACATACACAATGTAGTCATAGAAACACCTTGAGAGCCTCTAACACTGCTGCAAAGGGGCAAGAGAGGGAAAAGAAAAGAGGGTTGGGGAGGGGGAGAGAATGAGGCGAGGACGGATTCAGACCAATACTAACAACAAAAACATCCAAAAGAAGGAGGAAAGAAAAGAAACCCCATACCCATCACCAAGCCCTCTCTTAGTTTCTAACAACAAAGTGAATCCAGACCGATAACATTCCTCCACACCTTTTTACATTTGCGACCTCAATACCAACAACATCTGATGTTTGCTGAGACACATATTCAACTAGGTTTTTCCCACGAAGTTAAATAATTAGGTTAGGTAAACTGTAGGAATTTATTTCTCGCGCTGGATTCAATGAGAAAGCTGCGAGAAAATGAAAACCCCTTAGTTTAAAGAGACTGAAACCAAACAAAAACATTAAAAGCAAAAATAAAACAAAATGTATAAACAAACAAAACTCCCCAGCAAATTGGAGCTGGGCTGTTCAACCCCGAGTTTCCCCCATTACAAATTGGATGAGTACCTCATTTTGCTTTAGCGACTAGTTCTCAGTAACTCTAATTATGATATAATGGATTTCATGATTATTCCTCTGTCACTGGAAGAGAGTGGGGAGGGGAAGAGATGATCCCCACCAAGCCTCCTTTTCATCTTTCGGTTACTTTAAGTAAATTTTTAAAAAAAAAGGTATTGAGACTAGTAATTGATTTATAATGACCCATAAATCGATGTATGAAAGTAGGAATTGGGGATGGGATGAAGGTGGATTCGAGGCGAGTAGGCAAAGGGGGTGTGAGTGCTGTTTATTTATTTTATTTCTAAAGCTTCAACTAAAGTAGCTTTGACACTGTTTGGGGCTGAAGGGGAGGAGCTGTTCTGCTGCGCCGGATCATCCATCATCGCTGTCACTGGGAGTCTGCCCCGAGGAGCCGTAGACGCAATCTCCCTTCTGTCTCTACATCGAAACTATTAATATTAAAACCTCCCTTCAAACACTTCCCCAACAGTCTCTACTCTCATCATAGTCTTCCCGGCCTTCCCAATCAGATCCATATTTCACCTCTTATGCAACTCATCCTCTAGCCTAGCTTAAACTGAATGGAACAAGACGGAACAAAATGCGATGTTTGTTTACTAGTGTGATTGTTTTTGTTAAGATTGCCCCTATGTTCGCGTTTAAAGCAAGATTACACCCCCTCCTCCTTCCACTCCTCCATACCCCTTTTTGTGTGGGAGTGTAGGAAGGAGAGGGGGTGGGGGTGGGGTGGAGCTGGAGTGTACATCTCCCTAATCTGAAATAGCCACCCCAAATAAATAGTCAATGGAAAATATTAATCATTCTGCTCTCCTCTTCCATGGTCCCCGCCCCCTCCTCTATTTAGAGAGATACATCTGTATCAGGGTTGGGAGAGAATAGCTGTTAGAAAGTCCTGGTCACTCCAGGAATCCAAACACACACATACACACAGGCTCATCTCATACCCAGGAATCTTAAGCAGGGGACCTCATACTCTTTATGGGCTGTAAGCCTAATAGGTAATTTGTGGAGGACACTACTCCATCCCCTTTGAAAAGAGGTTCAGGAGTCTGACAGCTGCTAGAGATATTTGCCACATTTCCCCTCCCAAATCTGCTCTGGGTTAACATGACAGGGAAGCCTACCTCATGAATCTCTCTACAAGCACAACTTCTATGATGAGAAAAAGAGAGACATGGGGGGAAGGGAAGAAGAGACTTGATAGACCGACAAGAGGGAAGAAAAGAAAAAAAGAAGGGGCAGGAAAGGAGACATGCATAAAGACAGCCAGAAATTTTCTTTTTTTCTGTAAAATGGGTTTTCTTGCCCACTTTGTAACTCTCAGAATTTCTTAAAAGAAATGGAAGCCTTAAGAATTTTTTCCTTCTGTTTTTTTCCCCGAATAAACAAAGTGTTTTTAGATTACTCTTGTTTTTGAGAACATAAGCAATTTTATTCAGACTACAGTATTTCCTTTAACACTATATCACTGTCAAAACACCATTCCCAGTTTCTTTGCTTTTGACAGCTGAGTATTTCTTAAATATACCCAAATCAGAACACTCCATTCTAAATAGTAAATCTCAGATAGGAGCAAGTGCCTCATAAGGTGGTACAAAAAAACCTGACAAAAGTAACCTTAGATAATCATGCAAACTCCCCACTTTGGCATGGCTGAATTTTTTTCTAGATGCCCATAACAAATGGGTAGAAATCTTGAAATTATATATATGTGTATATATTATTTTGTCAGCTGAGAAATACCAATAAGCCTTATTCTAATTATTACTTATCTTTGAATATTCATGTGTGTTAAAGTTAGGATGACAAGATCTGTGAGTTTTGTATATTTTGAGTTTTTTGTGGGGTTTTTTTGTGGTTTTTTTTGGTAGAATTTAGGTCCAGAGATAATTTCCTTTGTTAAAAGGCAGGGTAGAGAGCTCAGGCTTCTAAATTTAAATTGAATGTCTTAATAACAATCCCATAAAAATGTTTCCTGAACATCATTCAATTGTGAAATAGATCCTCCAGCATTTACTGCATGGAATTGAAGAACATTAACAAGTAAATATTAGCAGGTATGGTTTCTAAGTTATAAATGAGAATCTAGTCAAAATTTAATTAATGGGGTAGTACCTTCAAGTTAAAAATGTATAAATCTTTAAATACTTTTTTAACTTACTTTTCTTTTAAGTAAACAGTGGAAATATAGAGTAGACCACCCAACCCCTTCTTTTTAATTCCAAGACTCTATCTTCATATATAAAAGATAACCTAATAGTTCACTGATTAGTTTTAACAAAATGTTTATAAAAATTGTCATGAACAAATATAAAACTAAGTTACTTTTTCTTCTTTTATACATATAAGTATATATGCATCTATACACATATAGTGGGGGGGGCACACACAGAGAGAAAACGGGGAGGGGATCACTGGGAAGTTGAAGCCAGTAAGACCTGGGCTTAAGTCCCCACTCTGGGCTATGAACCTGTGCAAATCACTTAGCCTCTCAGTTCACTAGTCAACTCTCTATGGCTATAGAAGTTATAGAGAAAGTGTCAATCTGCCCTGGTAGAGGGAGCTTCCTCATTAAGAAATTTCCTTTATTAATGAAATCATAGGGCCAGTCCTCATCCCTATCCCTCATTTAACACACACACCCCACTGCCCTCGAATGGGATAACTGTGAAAGAATCCCAATGATATTTTGCTTGACTTTCAAATCCAGCTTTGCATAGATAATGAATAGTTAATTTATCACTCTGAAAGCAGGTATCAGTGTATATATTTTTTAATATCATCATATCTATAGATAGACTATTAATATTTGGGAAAATGCTGCGGTAAATAACTTCATAGTAAAAATTTTCTACTTTTTTTTACATTTTTCTTGTGAGAGGTTATTTTATAGGATCATAGATTTAGAGCTAATAAGTATCCTTACCTTCATTTTAGTAATGAGGACACTGAGGCCCACAGAAGCTAAGAGATTTGCTCAAGGTC